>NC_133617.1:597348782-597481282 GCF_048593235.1 Sminthopsis crassicaudata
TTTCTGTGGAGGTGGGCAATGTTTTTCATTATAAGTTCTTCAGATTTATTCTGGATTCTTGCATTGTTCAAAATAGTTGTCATTCATAGTTAATCACTGTATAATATCATTGTTGTTATGTACAATATTCTCCGGGTTCTGCTTACTATCCTTTGTATCAGTTCCCATGTATTCTCAGGTTTTTCTGAAACCATGTTGCTGCTCATTAGAATAGTAGTATTTCAAAACAATCATATTCCCAACTTGTTCAGCCATTGCCCAATTTGTAGGTATACCCTTAATTTTCAATATTTTACCACAACAAAAAGAAGCGATATAAATATATTGGTACAAATAATTCCTTCCTTTTTCCTCTAATCTCTTTGTGACACAAACCTTGTAGTAATATTGCTGTGTCAAAGGGGTTGCACAATTTTATAGCCTTTTTGGCATAGTTTTAAAGTGTTCTCCAGAATGATTGAATCATTTCACAATTTCACCAAGAAGACACTAATGTGCCTATTTTTTTGTGTCATCTCCAGAATTTATTATTTTCTTTTTCTTTCATGTTACCCATTGGATAGGTGCGAAGTAGCACTTCAGAATTGTTTTAAATTGCACTTCTTTAATCAGTAGTGACTTAGAACATTTTTCTTTTGATTGTAGATAGCTTTTTGATTCCTTTTCCTGAAAACTGCCTGTTCATATTCTTTGATCATTTGTCACCTGAGGAATAGCTCTTATTTTTTATAAATTTGACTCAATTTCCAGTACATTTTAGAAATATGGTCTTTATCAGAGAAACTTGTTGGGAAAAATTTTTCTTCTTGTTTTCTGCTCTCCTTTTAATCTTGGCTGCATTGGTTTTGTTTGTGCAACCCCTTTTTAATTACATGTCATCAAGATTCATCTTACTTTTCATTATTGGAAAAGTTTCTAAGATATCTGTTTCCAAGTAAGATAATGCTTGCTCTTAGTTTTATATAGATATTACTGATCATTTTAGGAAAGCTCTGTTTATTCCTTTGTTTTCTATTAATTTAAATAGGAATAGATATAGTCTGCCAAAAGCTTTTTTATCTGTTGAGGTAATCATATTATTTTTGTTTTTATTATTGATATGGTTATTGATATGTTTTTGTTATTGATAGTTTTTCTAATATTGAATTAGTCTGCATTTGTAGTTTACATCCACCTAATTATAGTGTAAGAGCTTTATGACATATTGCTTTGCTATTATTTTATTTAAAATTTTGCATCAATATTTATGAGGAAAGTTGATCTGTAGTTTTCTTTCTCTGTTCTTTCCTGGCTTAGATATCAGCACCATATTTGTGTTGTAAAGGGAATTTGTAGGGCCACTTCTTCCCCTCTTTTTCTAAATAATTTATATAGGGGGTGGAGTTAAGATGCAGAGAAAACACATGCTTCATCTGAGCTCCTTTACTGCCCTTAAACTATTTATGAAATTCAGCCTCTGAATTAGTGTTGGACTGACAGAAACCATGAATATTGAGAGTACAACCCATTATCAACAAAAGACAATCTCAAAGATCATCAGAAAAAGGTATATTTTTGGTCAGGCGCATGCACCGGAAGAGGGCTTGGATCAGGTGCAGATACAGGCAGGCAGAGCACAGAGGACAGCTCATGCTGACAAACCTGGGGCAGGGTGTGGTCTCCAGGGGTGGAGAATTTGTAGGGAAGACTCTACCACAGGGTCAGCTACTCTGTCCTGGCAGCAAGTCAGTAGATCATCAGAGAAGTTATAAAACTTCCAACATAAACACAGAAGGTAAAGAGTGTACCCTAAAGCACTGGGTCTCACGGGACCTGACCCATAGCCACCCCAACATTGGGAAAGGCTCAGTGCAATCCCAGCACAGCTGCTGATCCCAGCACAGCCACTGCCTTTCTGCTGCTGCTTCCCTGCCACTTCCTGTTGTCTGTTGAGTAAGCTCATTGCCCCAAAAGCAGACCACAGTTTCTCTCTCTCTCTCTCTCTCTCTCTCTCTCTCTCTCTCTTTCTCTCTCTCTCTCTCTCTCTCTCTCTCTCTCTCTCTCTCTCTTCTCTCTCTCTCTCTCTCTCTCTCTCTCTCCTTTTTCTTTTTTGTTAAAATGAGTAAAAAGACAAAGCAGGCTCTAACTATAGATAGCTTCTATAGTAAAAGAGAGCAGATTTCAAACCCTGAGGAGACTAAAAATGGATTGTCTCTAGATGAAACCCCAAAGGGGGATATGATCTGGTTCCCACAAGGCTCTCATAGAGGAAATTAAAAAGGATCTTAAAAGAGAGCTAAAAGAAAAATGGGGAAAGGAAAGGAAAACTTTGTAAGAGGGTCTGGGCAAGGCATATAACTCATTAAAAGATAGAATGGAAAAAGGAAAACAACTCCCCTGAAAAACAGAATAATAATGACATTGGAAAAGGTAAACAGCTCTTAGGAAAATAGAATTTGTGAATTGGAAAAAAGAAAAGAATTCCTTAAAAAAATTTGTCAAAATGGAAAAAAAAATCCCATAGAACAAACAATTCATTTAAAAACTCAATTGGACAAATACAAAAAGAAATAAAAAAGTAAACGAAGAAAATAATTCATTAAAAATCAGAACTGGAGAAATGGAAATGAATGACTCAAGGAGACATCAAGAATCAGTCAAGCAAAACCAAAAATAATGAAAAATAGAAAAAAAAAAGTTAAATATCTACTTGGGAAAACAACAGACCTGGAAAATAGATGTAGGAGAGATAATCTAAGGATTATTGGACTCCTTGAGACACTATTTTTTGGGAAAAAAAGGGTGTGTATGTGTGTGTGTGTGTATGTGTATGTGTATGTGTGTGTGTGAAAGAGAGACAGAGTCATTGTTTTTGAAGCTAGTTTGAAGCTAGAGTCGATGAGTTTTTGCTATTTCTAAAGTGGTACAATCCAAAGAGATATGTGCTCATTTTTCTTCTGGCCTGTGCTCTGGTATTTTCCCAGGAATGGACAATGTTCTCCTGCAGTTGTAAATGATAATTCTTTTGGCACTGGAACTGTGACCAGGTCCCCTCCTCTTCCTAAGTCATTAAGCCTGAGTACTCCTTTATTCCTTGGAATTGAGACAAGGTCCATACCCTCTTATGAGATATCATAAGCCTTCTTCTTTGCTGTGAAACTTATTAGAACCCCTGGCTTTTTTTTTTTTTTTTTTTTTTTTTTTTTTGTGATTGTAGAAATGTTTCTCTTTGCCCTGGAGCTGTGACCTAGAGCCACATATGAATAATATAACAGAATCCTTTCCCCAGTACTAGCAAAGCGTTCCCTGTTTCTGAACAGTTGTCTGATCCCTTTGCTATCTTTGGCTGAGAGTTTTCAAAGTTTCTGCTGCTTTTGTCATAGTCACTTCCAAAGCCTACTTCTACTGTTGCCACTGCATGTTTTATGCTCTGGATTATCCTTAAAACTGATGTCCAAATCTCTCTTGCTAACTTTCTAAATTGTCTTGGATTGGAAAATTTTCTTACCTGAATTTCTTGTTGGTTGTGCCACTCCAAAATTCAGTTTGAAGAGTTATTTTAAATTTCTTTGGAGGAAAATGTTGGGAGAGATCAGCTGAGGTGCTAATTTGATTCTGCCATTTTGGCTCTGACTCTCTCAAGAAAAATTCTAAGGACATTCAATGGTGTTTGTTTGTTTTTTGTTTAGGCAGCTAGCTAGTACAGTGGATATAGCATGGACTTAAAGTCAGAAAGAATTGAATTCACATTCTATGCGACCTTGGACAATTGTGACCTCTTAGTTCAGTAATCTATAAAATCTACCTCCTAGGGCTGTTGTGAAGATCAAATGAATTAACATAGTAATGTGCTTTGTATACCTAAAAGCATTATATAAATGCTAGCTGATATTATTTGGAAGATATATTTAGAGTAAAAACAAGGAAGAGATAGATTCATTGCTTGGACCAGATGGCATAATGTTAACAGATGATAAAGAGAAAGTCAAACTACTCAACTTCTTTCTATTTTATCTATCAAAAATGTTTTCCAAGTTAGAAAGTATAATGTTCTGTTTCTCTAAATTATAATCGTTCTCTGGGAGCACCTAAACATGAACATAATAGCTAGCACATAGTAGGCACTTCATAAATGTTTATTGAGAGATTAACTGATCTATGCCCACATGCTTGGAATATTGTTGAGTGAAACTTTTAGTTAACTGGACATAAATGGGACTATATATCCATTCCTTGAAATCTCGAAGCTAATATGAGCAAATTACTTGAAGCTTAACTTTTTGGTGATTTATAGATTTTGTGCATATGGGGACCTTTGAGAACAGCAGCATGCAATTGTGAAAAGTACATTGGGAAGGGACTTTAAGGGGTGTGTGCATTGAAATTTGGGGTTTGGGACTCTTGAGGGGATGGAAAGGATGAAAGGAAAAAAGGTAGCAAGGACAGAGTAAAATGAGAGGTTAAAGATGTGACTAGATGGCACAATAGATAAAGTCATGCCTCAGACGCATGACACCTACTAGCTGTGTTACCCTGGGCAAGTTACTTAATCCTGATTGCCTTACAAAAGAAGAAGAAGAAGAAGAAGAAGAAGAAGAAGAAGAAGAAGAAGAAGAAGAAGAAGAAGAAGAAGAAGAAGAAGAAGAAGAAGAAGAAGAAGAAGAAGAAGAAGAAGAAGAAGAAGAAGAAGAAGAAGAAGAAGAAGAAGAAGAAGAAGAAGAAGAAGAAGAAGAAGAAGAAGAAGAAGAAGAGACAGATAGACAAACAGAGGCATAGAGACAGAGGGAGACAGAGATTAAGGTTGAGAAAGAAAATAGTGATAAAAATAAGATCAAGGAAAATTCATAAAGTTATTTTAACTTTGAATGAGAATGGGGTGTTAACAGCAGCTCTTTTTGTGGTGGCAAAGAATTAAAAATTGTAGAGATCACTATTAATTGATGTAAGGATGAACAACTAATGATGTTTGGCCGTGAGTGCTATAAGAAGCAACCAACTCACAGATCTTAGGCAAGGAAAGATATGCATGAAAAGATGAAGAGCAGAGCAAGTAAAACCAACCAAGAAAACATTGTGAATACTAACAGTAATATTATTTTGAGTGATTAAGTCATTGTGACTAATATAAATACACAAATTAAAATAAAATATGAAGAAAAATATCTGTATCCATAGAAAGAACTAAGTAGAAATATTTAAAGGATGATTTTACATATACACACATACATGCAAGTGTGTTTGTGTGTGTGTATACGTGTGTGTGTGTGTGTGTCTAATGGCAGCCATCTTTAGGGTGGGGTTGGGAAGAGGGAAGAAAAAAAGAAATTTACATGATAACTGTTGTATATTTGATAGTAGCAAATTGTATAAGATAGATTTGCAGTTTCATGTATACTAGTTTTGTTCTGTTTTGTTCTGTGAATTGAAAATAACATGAATTAAAAAAATATATTTACATTCAGAAGAGTTTTGATTTTTATATGCAGTATGATTTTGGGCAAGTCACTTTTCTCTTTGGTCTGCATTTTTTTTTTTAGAAAAAAATGACTTAATAATCTATAGTGACTTTTCCATCTCCTCCAGTATGTGAATTGAGAGTTCCAGGTTCAAATGTCAGTTTAAGAGACAAGGAGCAGCAAGTTTGATGTCTCTTAAGTTAAGGCTTATACAACCCAGGATGGAGCCATGTTGGCATATATATGAGTATTGGGAGGTAGAGATATAATATTTTATCATAGTTCCTGAACTTCAACAGACCCAGATTTCAGCAGGAAATTTCCACATATTCCCTTCAAATGCTCAAATACTCAAATAAATCTGTAGTCTCATCAATGTGAATATTCCCTCCACAGGAACAACCCATTTATGCCTATTCCTCCTGTGAGACTCTTGTCCATGTTTTCTCTTTTCACCACAGGGTTCTTCTAACATGCTGGGGGTCTTCCCCTCTTCTTCATGGCATTGTGAGGATACCAGTGGAGTGTTTAAGCTATCTATTCACATGGGGTTATTTCTTGCTCTCTATATAAGACAAACTCATCTCGTTTTTCAATCATACATTTCTTTGATTGTATCCTTCATTCCCCTCCTTTAGGTGATACCTTTTGAATCAGTACTTCAATGCTGTTACAAATGTTGCCTCCATACTGAATGTCTTTAATGTACCTTTAATCTAATCACTGTTGTTGTTGCATTGTTTCAGTCATGTCATGAGGCCATTTGGGGTGATACTAGAATGTTTGCCATTTCCTTCTCCAGCTCATTTTACATGTGAAGAACATGTAAAATGGAGTGAGGCATTGTATTCACTAAGCCCCTGTCTGGCTCCAATCAAATCAGTTACTTTCCTATATATCTCCTTAATTTTATTTCCTCTCTTAAACACATTCTGGGCTGAAATATGATAATAAAGTTCAAGATTCTTTATTATGCTTGATGATGAAAATTAATTATAAAAAATTTAAATCTATTTTCCTTTTCCTTCCTTGTTGTTCTATTTTCAAACCAAATTGTCTTTGGGATAAATCCGCTTCCCTATGTCTCTTCTTTACACTAGTTTATACTCCACTGCTTCTCCTTTTTATGAGTCACTACTACTCCTAATCTTCCATCATCTTTCTCTATAAGATTTTACAAATAGCTTTAGTTTAAAAACTCCTTTTGACTTTTCTTCCATATCTTTGCCCTTCAGAGAAAGTCATGTTTTGGATGATGAAGATAATTTTTAGGATCTTGTTCTTTTTACAGCAATTAATTCATATTAGTTAAACTTTATGTGTCATTATTATAATTAGTATCAATCATTTTTAAGATCAATAATGTTTGAATAATCCATAACTGAGTGGCTCTATTGCTTGCTTTTCCCTTTACCAGTTTTTCCCTTCCTTTTTTTTTTTTTTGATATTTATACTAAAAAATAAAATAGATTCTTGATTTGGGAATGATTGGCACAACAATTAATTATTCTATGTGCATTAAAATATTATCAGTTGTATTTTTTGTCAGGTTCTTTGGTGTTCATCAGGTTTAGTGCTTACTAATTCTTTACTCAAAGTATTTATATATAGGCATGAAGGAGACCATTGACTTACAAGTGTTTGATTTATCATTCTCTAAGCCTGATTCATGTTTTCTGATATATTTCTGGCCATTTTCACATAGTTTCACCTTCACATTAAATTTACTTACTTAATTTATAAATATATATTTATGTATATAAATATATAAACTTTACATATATAAATATATAAAGATATATATTTCTTCATATACACACACACACACACATATATATATATATATATATACATACACACACACACACACACACACATATATATATATACACACACACAATTTATATCAAGTTCTTTGTAGAATTTCTCCCCCTCTTTGTCCTGTTTAACAGATCTTGGTACATAAACTGCAGTTATTTTCATTTGCACTCTTTTTGCAAACACTTAGCATGGAAGTTGCAAGATATAACAATCAAATGATCCATGAAATCATGTTTCTTTTTGCTTTTGGGTGTATAATAAAGCCAAATCTGCCCATTTCTTTATTTTTTTCTCTAAGGTGAATCTGGGAGCCATCCTTCCATTCAGCTACATTTTTTCTTCAGATTCTTTTATAGTGAAAATATGAAGATCAATATGATTTAGAGTCTATTATAATATATTCACTTATCTGTGTCTGGACAAAGATATTATATTAGTAGTTAATTCAAAAGGCATTTATGTGAATAGGACACTGACCTGTAGTTAGGAAAATTTAAGTTCAAATCCAGCTTCAGATACTTACTGTGTGATTCTGGGCAAGTTTGCCTTAATCCACTCAAAAAAATGAAATGGGGAAATACTACAGTAGCTTTGTTAAGAAAATCTCATGGACAGTAAGGTACACGAAGATACAAAAAGTCAGATACAATTGAACAACAACAGTTAAGTAAAAGTTCATAGAATCTCTGAAGTTTGTAATAAGCTCTTTTCCCTTTTCTATCACTCTACAATTGTCATTACAAAAGAGAAAGGCAAAAAGAGAAAGTGACTAAAGGCCACTTTGCATTTTTCTTTCTTTCACAGGCTTCTATATCAAGTTTATCACTGAGGGGCCAGAATGCTGATGATTAGCCTCCTCATACTTCCCTAGGTTAGTACCTACATATTGCCACAATTCTACTAAATCCATTTCATCTCTGTGTAATATGCCAGAGTTTGTGTCCGATTGGCATAGCCTATGCAAAACTTTCTTCTAAAGCTGTAAAATCAAAATTGCATGGTTAAGGATTGGGGTTTGTCACCATGGATAAAACAGAGTGCACTCTGACCTAAGGTGACTAAGGGAATCTTCTGGTTTTATTTAATTTGGTTCATCATCATCAAATAGGAGGTAGTACAAAGGGATGTAAGCTGTATTTTCATGTTTATGGGTCATTTTACATTTATCTAATAAATGACAATTTGAAAATACTTTGTGTGCTAATAGTCTTCTAGTAAGAGAAATTCAGCAGAGGGATGATATACACAGACTAATTCAATTCAAGGCTTTAATGGAAGATATGAAAAATCTGACTTTTCAATATGTCAGTTGATAGCTTTTCTCTCTCTCTCTCTCTCTCTCTCTCTCTCTCTCTCTCTCTCTCTCTCTCTCTCTCTCTCTCTCTCTCAAGAAATTGATTTAAGATCTTAGGAATACCCACCTATAAGTCCATGGAGATGATAATACCAATCTTTTCATGAATCAAATTAAGAGTAATATTCTTAAAGTATTATCAATTTCCCCATGAGATAGTCTAGTAGATGACCATCCCTCATCACTGCCATTTTTGTGCTTATTTGCATCCTAGGGATGGTCCTTTTTTTTTTTTTTTAATCACTGGCTGCCTTGTATTTATTTTGATTCTTCTTTTTACTCTTGTCTCTCATGTTCAATGTCAAATCCTCTGGATCAGGAAACCTCTCATTTTGATTTTCCTTAGTGCTTTGACAATGTTAATTAACTGCCACTGTTCACACTTAGTGAACAGTGTAACTTCAAATCAGCATACTACTATATTTCCCAGGTCCAGTCTTAACATAGTGTACATAGTGTAAGACAACCACCAGTAGATCTGCTTTCAAATATAATGACTGGGGATCTCATTGCAATATTTTTTGTTACCAATAAGTTCTGGGAATGTGTACAAAAAGCACACTCCTTCCCATTTCAAATTGAGGAAGTTATTTTTAAAAGGAGGTTTGCATTTGCATGACTCTGAAGCATTATCTTTTGAAATGACCTCTGGTGAAAGAAAGCCCTGGAACACCAGAGGATCAACACTATTTAAAAGAAGCAAAACAAGTCCCTTTCTCCATCTTGCATCTTTCATATCAAGGATAGAACTCCTTAGTGATGACATGCATAATTCATAAAGAACACTTTCTTTGGCTAGGACAGGACATTTTTTCCCCCTCTGGATAGGGCAGCAGCTATTTTAGTCCAAGTAGAAGCTCAAGGTCATCTCCAGCTCTGGGAGGGTTTATCCTGGTCTCTATTTCATAATCATACTTGGCCTTTGTCAAAGTCATAGGGACACTTGACATTCTGTGCTTTTGGTGGGAAAGGCATCAATCACCATATATGTAAATTGTTTGTATCCAGGATCTAAATAGCACAGAAAATGGCAGTGATAACTATACTGAGTCAGAACACATGTTGAAAGCTTGAAGAATTTAGTTCCTTGCCTAGCAGGGAAACGAAATGAAAGGAGGTAGAAGAGCTGATAAGAAAGTTCTTATTTCAGGTCAGTGAGATCTGTGCTCCTCCTGGCAACATGTTGTCTCATGGATCAAGGAATATGACCTTGCCATGGAGTATTTAGGATGAAGGAAAATTAGTATTTCACTCAAAAATAGAATACATTTTTATATTATATTATACAATATTATATATATGTACATATATATATAATACATATTATACAATATCCTTAAGTACCCAAAATTACTCTCCCCACCCCCATTAATTAGCTTGATCCACGACAAATTAAGGATTCCTTTTTCCAATTTTTAATTTACAAAGTGGTGGGAGAGAGAAAAGATGAGACAAGAATAACACTATCTTGTGGGGAAGTCCTGAGAATCTTTCACTTAGATCTAAGTTCCAATTCTCTTGGTCTGGTGTTGTGTATGTTTATTCCCTTTTTTAAAGATATAGCTGATATGTTTCATCTTCAATATTAAAAACTCCCAAGTACCAATAAAAAAGCAAGGCCCTTTTCATACTTTTATACTTTAAAAATGTATAGTCTTTTACTGTAATGAATAGTTAATATACTTTTCCTGTAATAATATTTTGGGCCAGGACAAGTTTAGGCCAGTCCATTGATTCAGACTGCAATGGATTATGGCTAATTCCAGCATAATGTATAATTTTAAAAATTGGTTTCTATAGATGGAATAAAATCTCATATACATATACATACATGTAAATTTTTCATATGTATGTATGTATGTATGTATTTATTTGCATAAAGTGCTGGGCCTAGAGTCAGGAAGACCTGTGTTTAAATGAGGCCTCAAACACTTAATAGCCTTGGACTTTGGGAAAATCGCTTAAACCCTGTCTCAATTTCCTAATTTATAAAATGGAGAAATAATAGCACCAGACTTCTTGTGGGGATCAAATGAGATAATAATTGTTAATAATTTCTCTTGTATCTATTCCTCATGTATCTATATCTATGCATATTAAGAATCTTAGGACTTACCCACTGAATTATAGATGAGCTCTTATGGGCCAGCCACTCTACTAAGCACTGGAGATTTGGGCACAAATAAAAACAGACTATCTCCGCTATTATGGAACTTAAATTGTAATGGAGAAAGGTGATACACAAAAGAAAGCTAAAAAGTTGACTGGAGAGAGAGCAGGTATCCACAAGGGCATAGCAGAATGTTCTTTTAAAAAGTCAAAAAGCAGTAAAAGTGGCTGTTGGAAAATGTGGAGAAAAACTGTTCTGAGCCCCTTCTTAAATAGAGGTTCTGGAGCCCAAGGCCCTGCCCTTCAATCAGAGGGGCAGAAGGTACAGATGAGATAAGTACCAGTCAGAGTCAGTCTTGCAGTATAATAAAATTACTCAATAATAAGTTTCCTTAGGAAGGAAAGCATGACTGAGAAATCTAATGTTGTCCCAAAACAGTGTACTTGGTGGGAAATGTGGAGAAAAAGCTATGCTAAACCCCTTGCTTAAATAGTCTCTGACATTTGTAACCTTATCTTCCACTCAGAGAGTCTAATTTAATGGTCAGAGGATACTGATAAAGCAGATTGTGTTCCTCATTCCATTTGTTTTGGGCCCATCTTCCTTGGCCAGTGAAATTGCAGTAACTTCAGAATCAGAATAAATCATAGATGTAGATAGAATTCGTGAAAGTTATTTGAAATAATATTTGATGCTTTGCTAAAGTTATACAGATGTTAATCTATATCTCAAAGTAATCTATGCCATCAAAACCGGTTATTTTCGCTTCACTGTTGAGGAAAGGGTTAATTTAGTCCCCTCTCTTTCCCTCACCCCCAAAAACTCCTCCAATATTTATAGCTAAACAAATAATTACAAGGGTACTTAGCTTCTCCCTGGTCATCTTGGGAAAAGATGAAGGGAAAAAATCTCTTTTACACTTGACAGTGTAGTTGATAGCCCAACCTCAAGATTACTGTAGTTTTTATTTAGCATGTATTTTTGTCTCTATTTCAGTTACCACTCTGCCAATTGTGGGATGGTGGACACTCTATTTAATCTCCGTCTCCAGCAAAGGCCCATCTAAAATGTTAGAATTACAATATATGCCACCCACTTGGATATCTGGAGTTTTGGAAGAATTGCCTAAAAAGGGTGTAGTGCAATAAAGGTGTTGGAAGGAAGCTCCTATTGTAAATATTCAGTAGCAATTAGATTAGATTATTTTTTCTTATGCCCTTCTTTTTGATAGTAAGAAGATTTTGGGTGATGGATTCTGTATTATTTCTAACTTTTTGATGGTGAGAAGTGAAATGTTCAGTCTTCCTCTTTGGCCATTCTATTCATACAAATCAAGGTATTAGCTTTTGAGGCTCTTTTTTATTCTTTGGCTAAGTTTCTTCTAATCACATTGCTTACATAGTATGGCTTTTGCCAAAATTAACACAGGGATACTAGGGTTGCCTCTTATACAACCTCCCCAGACAATTAAGTTTCCTGCTTGCCTTCTCCCAGCACTTTTCCTCCCAGATCCCTTTCCTTTCCCTACACTAGCTGTTGTCCCTATAACATCCCCTTATCTGTCACAATGTCACCTCTGGCATTCCTTTCCTAATGGTCACCCTTAGTCCTCCAACCAGCCACCAGATCTCATGATCCACCACTTGTGAAGGCCCTGATAAGATTTAGGTCAGCTTGGAGGACCAATGGCATATCTCAGGGTTTCTGGCTCCTGCTCAGTCTTACAAGTCATTATCTATGAAGCACCTTTTGTGACCTTATAGTAAAAAGACAGTAAGATTTAAAAGCTTCAGAGAGCCTGTGTCTGAATGTTATCTATGACATAATACTTGGATGATCTGTGCAAATTATTTTACCTTGAAAGATATTGGTTACCTCATAAATCAATGAATGAACATTTATTGAGTAACTACTATGTGCTGGGTTTGGGGCAGCCAAGTGGTACAGGGGATAGAGCATCCAGCCTAGGAATCCAGTTAGGAAGGTCTGAGTTCACATCTGCTCTCTGACACTTACTGTGTAACTGTATTTAACACTACTTGTCTCAGTTCCTCTTCTGTCAAAAATAGAGACATACAGGACAAAGAAATGGCAAACCACTCCTGTATCTTTGACAAGAAAACACCAGTTAGTCCATGGGGTCACCTAGAGTCAGATGCAAAATGTGGTGGGCACTGCACCAGGAACTGAAGGTTCAAATGAAAAGAAAGAAACAATCACTCCCTTCAAAGAGCTCACATTCTATCAGAGAAGACAATTTTTGTGTGCCTGTGTATACATAATAAAAAAATAAAAAATAGATACAAGGTAATAGTGAGCACTAGCAGTTAGGGAGAGATCAGAAAAGGCTTCACATAGAAGGTGATGCTTTTACAACTACATCTTGATGGAGAAAGAGAGAAATGTTGCAAGGTAGAATGGAATTTTAAGCATAGGAGATGACTCTTCTCAAACTTCCACTGGGTAGAGATGGAATGTTACATGTGAGAGAGTAAAGGCCAACATGACTATTGTACAGTGTAGGATATATATATATGATGAAAGTGAAAAGATAAATTGGGACTATTTTAAAAGGGCTCTAAAAGCTAGTGAGACTTATATGATGATATAGTCCAATCTGCTTGTAAGAAAAATCACTGGTAGCTTAATGGAAGATGCATTGCAGTGGGGTGAGTGTAAGGTGGAAGACTTTGAAATGTTAGTCTCACAAGTGGGGGTATCTTGTAAGGGGTTGTTGCTTTGCCCCAATCAGTATGTGATCAACCAATTGGAGGCTAGGAAGATGAGTCCCATCTCATTCTCCCTTTAACAGCCCACAACAGGGCTTGTCTTGAATTTAAACATATCTATCCTTATCCCCAGTATTCCCTACCTTCTTCCCTTATTTCTTAGGCAGGAATTCTTGAGTCAGAAACCCATTCAGAGAAATTATAACCTATTATCTCAACTACCAAAGAAAAAGCTGTACAAATGCCCACTGCTTCCTTTTTCTCATTTACTTTATGACTGTGGAAAGGTACCTCAAAGCAGATGGTCTTTGAATATCAGGGCAGTCATAGATGAGTAAGCATGTCTCCTCCTTTTTGTGTGTGTGTTACAGAAACTCACAGGATGAACAAACATGAGTGGGTTGTGGTCTTCTTCACAAATCCTATTATATTTTTTTCTCTGAAATTCTATTATCTTCTCCAAACTTCCCTATTACTGCACAAGGCATAAAAATCCTTCCAATCACTCAGGTCACAACCTTGGGGTCTTGGACTCCTCTCAATCTCCTTCCATCTATGTATTTATTTATTTTTCTCAATAGTGTTTTCTTTTCCCAAATACATGTAAAGATAATTTTCAACATTCATTTTTGTAAGATTTTGTGTTCCAGTTTTTTTCTCCCTCCCTCCCTTATGGTCCCCCTTTTCCTAAGAGAATAAGCAATCTGATCATCCTATGTATTTAGTGAATTTCTAGATCTTCTGTCTGTCTCCACATCTCTATCTACTCTTTTCTCTCTACTCAAGTTAGTTGAGGCTTTCATTACTTCTCTCAAGGTTGACTGTAGGAGCTTTTCTAGTTGCTCTTCCTATTTCAATTCTCTTCTCTAGTACAATCTACCTTCTTAAATACTAAAATGTTTTTAAGATCTTATTGATTTAGGTGTTCTCTCCAATAATGTGATTTGTTACCTATCTATGCCTGTCTATCCTGTGTGGCTATTGTCTACATCTTCCCAAAATTTCACTATGCAAAGTCCACATAAAACACTAGAATATTTTATACTATCTGATATTCTGAAGATATCAAAGGAGTACTCTAGGTGTGTCAATCTGTCATCCTTCACATGTTGTTTCTTTACTCTTCATACTCTTCAGGATTTCTCACCAGTTATATGTTATAAACAACATAGTCATTCCCAAAGTGAATATCTTCATTGTCCTTTTTGGTACAGTTATCATGAATTCTTTAGATCAGTAGTGTTCCATATTTCACTATTGTCCATCAAAGTAATCCTAAAGCACAAGTCTGAGTTTATCACTCCCATACTCAGCAAATGACTACCTTTTGACTTTGTGATAAGCTAAGATGTCATTAATAGTTTGATCTTTTTAATGCCCATTTTTGTTTTATATAATATTACATAATCATCAATATACTATTACATATATAATTTTAAAAATACATATAGATACATATGTATATATATATATATATATATATATGTATATATATAAATATATATATATATATATATATATATATATATATATATATATATATATATACAGACACCCAAAGTGAAAAAGAGACAGAGAGAGATAGTGAGAGAAATGTTTATTTTTTTTGATAGGAGTGATAGAAATATATTTTCTTTTTTTAGGATAGCTTTTTCTTTTTCTTTTTTTATTAATTTTTATAACTATAACATTTTCTTTGACAGTACATATGCATAGATAATTTTTTTTTACAACATTGCCCCTTGTATTCCCTTCTGTTCCAAATTTTTCCCCTCCTTCCCTCCCCCCCTCCCCTAGATGGAAGGAATTCCCATACATATTAAATATCTTATAGTATATTCTAGGTACAATATATATGTGCAGAACCGAATTTTGTTGTTGTTGTTTCAAAGGAAGGATTGTATTGGCAAGGTAAAAATAATCTGGGAAGAGAAACAAAACAAAACAAAACAAAACAAAACAAAACAAAAAAACAATGCTCACAGTTTACACTCATTTCCCAGTGTTCCTTTTCTGGATGTAGCTGATTCTGTCCATCATTGATCAATTGGAATTGGATTAGCTCTTCTCTATGTTGAAGATATCCACTTCCATCAGAAAACATCCTCATACAGTATCATTGTTGGTCTATAATGATCCCCTAGTTCTGCTCATTTCACTCAGAATCAGTTGATGTAAGTCTCTCCAAGCCTCTCTATATTCCTCCTGTTGATCATTTCTTACAGAACAATAATATTCCATAACATTTATATACCATAATTTATCCAACCATTCTCCAATTGATGGATATCCATTAATTTTCCAGTTTCTAGCCACTATGAAAAGGGCTGCCACAAACATTTTGGCACATACAGGTCCCTTTCCCTTTTTTAGTATTTCCTTGGGATATAAGCCCAGTAGTAGCATTGCCGGGTCAAAGGGTATGCACATTTTGATAACTTTTGGGGCATAATTCCAGATTGCTCTCCAGAATGGTTGGATTCTTTCGCAACTCCACCAACAATGCATCAGTGTCCTAGTTTTCCTATAGCCCCTCCAACATTCATCATTATTTGTTCCTGTCATCTTAGCCAATCTGACAGGTGTGTAATGATATCTCAGAGGTGTCTTAATTTGCATTTCTCTGATCAATAGTGATTTGGAACACTCTTTCATATGAGTGAGGGGAATTTAATTTCATTATCTGAAAATTGTCTGTTCATATCCTTTGACCATTTATCAATTGGAGAATGGCTTGATTAGAAATATATTTTCAAAAAAACTTTGGAGATAAATGATTTTAGAGAAATGATAATGGTCTGAGTCAAGATACTGGCCATTTTAATGAAGAGAGGATGTCAGATATAAAAGAAGTTGTGGAAGTAGACTGAGTAATTCTATTCATTGAAGCTGACTAATTGAATGTGGGGAATGAAGGAAAGAGGAGACAAGAATAATTTTGAGGTCAAGTATCTAAAAGACTGGAAAGATGATGGTGCTTTTTGAAGAAGGAAGGATGTAGATGCCAAAATAATGAGCTCTTTGAACAAGTTGAATTTGAGATGTCTCTGAGCCATCCAGTTTGAAACATCCAATATTTTGTAATGTTGGCGATATAGAACTGTATCTTAGTAAAGAGATACCTGTGAATCATTTTCTCAGAACTGATAAATACATGGGAACTGAGGAAGGCATAATAAATAAGAAGCCTTGTGGAATACCTACAGTTGGGGGATGTGATATGGATGATAAACCAGCAAAAGAGAATATCGACTATTCACATATGTGGGAGAAAAACAAGGAGATTAATGTTATGAAAACTTTGAGAAAAGAAAGTATCTAAAACAAGATAGTGGCAAACAATGTCATATGCTTCAGAGAGATGAAGAATAAGGACTGAGAAAAGACCATCTCCAAATCTACCTCATTTTTAAATTGAGAACTAGATCAAAAATCCTTTTCAGTTCTAAATATACGATCCTAAGAGACTGTATTTATTTCTCTTAGAATCATTTGCCTACTAAAACCATATTTTCCCTGTAGAGACAATCTCTTGGTATCTTGTCCAAGAACTGATATCCTTTCTATCATTCCCTTTGACATATAGTTCTAGGAGGAGGAATTGATATACTTTTACCGCATTGCCATCTTTAGACATCACAAATTGCTTCACTGTTAAAGTTTCCTTTGGGATATCCAAGTCATGATTGCTGTTATCTATGTACTCCTCAAACCTTCTGAGTAATTCAGTACCTAGATCACATTTTTCTTCTTTCTTTTGTTCCCTGTCCCTTTTAAATACCCAATCCCTCTAATTTTGTAACCTTTTCAACTACAGTGATCTCTGAATCTAGTCTATCTAACTACTACGAAAAGTATCATAACAGGACTGAAATTTCTTTCCCCAGTTCCATTGATTTTGCTCCACGTTCTAAAATTCTTAACAATTTCTGGATATCTTACAATATTTGTCCATGACATTCTTTCCTTTTCTCTCTTGGAAACCTCATCCACTCAGCACCATATGGGAGAACTCAGAAGCCATATTGTCCAAATTGTAAATGTACCAAAATTCCATTTACCACATTCCTGACAAGTACTACTTCAATTTTTTTTGAAACTCTTCAATGAGGGAGAACTCACTATGTCCTAGGAGACTCTATGCAAGTATTTAATAAATATAATGTTGGAAGGTTTCCTCATCCAAAGCCTAGATTTACCTTTTGTCTAATGGTCATCTTTTGCTCTTAATTTGTATTTCTAGGGAGCAGATAGAACAAGTCTCATTTTTTTCCAGTACAAAGCTTTGAAGGTTATGAAAGAAGGATCATCAAATTCTGGGAAGTGTAGTTAGTAATAGCCTATCTCTTTTTGTTAAAATACCTCCCTTCTTATAAGACTTCACTTAATTTAATGCCATATAAAGTTTCCCTTCAAGTACCTCAGGTTAAAATGATTTTTATTTTTATTTTCATAAGACTTTTATCTGAAGTTCTCCTTTGCCCTTATCTCATAATTATGTATATTTATTTATGTCTTTTAGATTATAAGATCCCTAAGGAGAGGGACTGTCATTTTACATCTTTGTATCCATAGTGCAAAGCGGAGTGTCTTGTACATAACAAATAATTAATAAATGTTCATTGAATTGAATTCTCAAGAGCAAAAACTATATTATATAATACCATGTTTATTTTCTTGGGGAGACATCTAGATTTGGCCTTAGGAAGACCTAAATTCAAAAGTTGCCTCTGTTAGTATTACCATGAAGAAATCATTTGAGCCTTAAAAAGCTCAGGAACATTTTCTTACTAAATCACAAACAGCTTTCTTAATTAGTAGAAGAAAGTTTTACACCAACAAAGGATTGGCATATGATTGATTACTAACACAAAACTTTCTTTAGAATACTCCATTGAGAATAATAATCTCATGAATTTAAAAAGTCTGGAACTCTGGGTTCCCCCACTCCATGCTGATTGGCAGCCTGAGGACCTCTACAACTTTCTCAGAAAACTGGACCACCAATGGGAAGCTGAAATTCAAGCTTGCTACAATATATAATCTTTGAGGCATACACTTCCAGTTAAGTCAGGGGTGAAATGCTTTTTCAGCAGCCCTGCAAAAATATTTCATGTTTTGGGGTTTTAAATGCTATTTTCCCAAAAGATGAAGATGTGTCTATTAAAATTCTGTTAATGTATGTTTGTGAATTTAGCTTTTTTTTTTTTTTTTTTCTTTCTGAGGCATTTGGGGTCAAGTGACTCTCCCAGGACCACACAACTAGGAAGTGGTAAGTGCCTGAGACCAGATTTGAATTTGAGTCCTCCTGACTTCAGGGCTGGTATACTAATTTAGCTGCCACTGAAGTTAGCATTTGTTAAGTGAGGATGAAATCTGTTCTGTTTCAAATTTACATTGAATACAACTCTCCCCTCCTCACTCAGTTTTGGGAGACACTAATCCAAATTGTACCTTTAAAGGATTATTTTTCTAGGGCTCCAAAATATGTGTATAAAGAGACAAAAAACTCAAAAGAAATTCACTTTCTCTCTCCTTCTCTTTGTTCCTCCCTTTCTCTTTCCTATTCTCTCTCTTTCCCTCTCTGTCTCCCCCATCCTATTTCTAACCTAGTTCAGGTAAAACAATCTATTTCCTTAGAACACTCCATTGAGAATAATAATCTTATGAATTTAAAAAAGTCAGGAACTCCTGGTTCCCTCACTTCAAGCTGATTGGCAGCCTGAGGGCCTTTACAACTTTCTCAGAAAAACTGGATATGAAAGGGGTCATTAATCAGAAAACACTTGCCAAGCTGATACAGATGGTTAATGAAGATCTGAAAAAAGTAATTCATGCTCACAAAAGCTACTGTGGCATTATTAGGGGAAAAAAGTCCCATTCTATTACCTTCATTCCCTTTTATATTCCTGAGATTGGGCATCCCTGTCCTGCTCAGGTCAGAATTGCAGAAATCACTCCTGGATGCCACCCCATTGCTGATTGACATAAGGATTTGATCTGTTGCATTTCCGAACTGGATTAATTTTCCTCTCTTTAGCCAGCCCTGTGACTCCTCACTCCTAAGAGGTGTAGGAAGTCTAGTTTCATGCAAAAACAAACAGCTAAGTCCTAAATCTAGTGAGTGCCAAAACCAATATAAAAAGCTCCAAAAAGGTTGGGACAATACAGGACCAAAATGCAACTCTCACATGAAAAACATCACTAAAAAAGGGGGAAAAAAAAGACAAAAAATAACTTGACTATAGTGACTATTGCGAAAGAATCAAGGCATAAACTCAGAAAAGGGCAATATTGTCAAAATGTGAAGCCTCAAAGAAAAATGTAATTTGGTTTTAGTCCCAAAAAGAATTCTTGGAAGAACTTCAAAAGAATTAAAAAAAAAAAAGAAAACAAATTAAAGAAGTAGAAGAAAATAGGAAAAGAAATGAGAATATTGCAAAAGAATCATGAAAAAAGTCAGTAGCATAGGAAAAGGTACGCAAAAATATACTGAGAAAAATAATCCTCTAAAAATTAAATTGGTGTTAGTCTTAAAAATAAAAAAGGAGAACTTTCAACCAATGAAGAGGAAATTAGAGCAATAATGAGGAGGTACTTTACCCAACTTTATGCCAAGTAATTTGATGACCTAAGTAAAATGGATGACTACATTCAAAAATATAAGCTGCCCAGATTAAGAGATTAAATTACTTAAATAGTCCCATTTTAGAAAAAGAAATAGAACAAGCTACTAATCAACTCCTTAAGAAAAAACCCAAGGACCAGATGGATTTACATGTGAATTCTACCAAACATTTAAAGAAAAATTAACTCCAATGTTATATAAACTATTTGAAAAAAAAAAAGGGAATGAAGGACTCCTACCAAATTCCTTTTATGACTCAGACATAGTACTGATACATAAACCAGGTAGGTTGAAAACATAGAAAGAAAATTATAGACCAATCTCCCTAATGAATATTGATGCTAAAATCTTAAATAACATATTAGCAAAAAGACTGCAGAAAATCATCCCCAGGATAATATACTATGACCAAGTGTGATTTATACCAGGAATGCAGGGTTGGTTCAGTATTAGGAAAACTATTAGCATAATTGATTATATCAATAACCAAATTAACAAAAAAACGTATGATCATCTCAATAGATACAGAAAAAGCATTTGACAAAATCCAACATCCATCCCTACTAAAAACACTTGAGAGTATAGGAATAAAATGGACTATTCCTATAATCAGGAGCATATATTTAAAGCCATCAGTAAGCATCATATGTAATTGGGATAAACTGGAACCTTTCCCAGTAAGATCAGGAGTGAAACAAGGTTGCCCACTATCACCATTACTATTCAATATTGTATTAGAAACACTAGCCTCAGCAATAAGAGTCAAGAAAGAGATTAAAGGAATTGTGGCAGCCCTTTTTGTAGTGGCTAGAAACTGGAAAATGAACGGATGCCCATCAATTGGAGAATGGTTGGGTAAATTATGGTATATGAATGTTATGGAATGTTATTGTTCTGTAAGAAATGACCAACAGGAGGAATACAGAGAGGCTTGGAGAGACTTACATCAACTGATGCTGAGTGAAATGAGCAGAACTAGGAGAACATTATACACTTCAACAATGATACTGTATGAGGATGTATTCTGATGGAAGTGGATATCTTCAACATAGAGAAGAGCTAATCCAATTTCAATTGATCATTGTTGGATAGAATCAGCTACACCCAGAAAAGGAACACTGGGAAATGAATCTAAACTGTTAGCATTTTTTATTTTTCTCCCCAGATTATTTTTACCTTCCAAATCCAATTCTTCCTTTGCAACAACAACAACAACAAAATTCGGTTCTACACATATATATTGTACCTAGGATATACTATAACATATTTAATATGTATGGGAATGCCTGCCATCTAGGGGAGGGGGTGGAGGGAAGGAGGGGAAAAATTCGGAACAGAAGGAAATACAAGGGATAATGTTGTAAAAAATGACCTATGCATCTGTACTGTCAAAAAATGTTATAATTATAAAATTAATAAAAAAGAGAAAAAATAAGATTAAAGGAATTAAAGTAGGTAATGAGGAAATCAAACTATCACTCTTTGCAGATGATATGATGGTATACTTAGAGAACCCTAAAGAATCAATGAAAAAGTTATTAGAAATAATTCACAATTTTAGCAAAATTGCAGGATACAAAATAAATCCACATAAATCCTCAGCATTTTTATATATCATCCAACAAAATCCAACAGCAAAAGATACAAAGAGAAATTCTATTCAGAATCATTGTCAATAGTATGAAATATTTGGGAATCTATCTATCAAAGGAAAGTTAGGAATTATATAAGCAAAATCACAAAACACTTGCCACAAAAATAAAGTCAGATTTAAATAATTGGAAAGACATTAAGTACTCTTGGATAGGCCGAGCGAATATAATAAAAATGACAATACTACTTAAACTAATCTATTTAGTGCTATACCAATCAGACTCCCAAGAAACTATTTTAAAGATCTAGAAAAAAAAAGAACAACAAAATTCATATGGAAGAACAAAAGGTCAAGAATTTCAAGGGAATTAATGAAAAACAAAATCAAATAAAGATGACCTAGCTGTACCTGATCTAGAACTTTATTATAAAGCAGCAGTCACCAAAACCATTTGGTATTGGCTAAGAAATAGAGTAGTTGATCAGTGGAATAGGTTAGGTTCACAGGACAAAATAGTGAATAACTATAGCAATCTAGTGTTTGACAAACCCAAAGATCCAAACTTTTGGGATAAGAATTCATTATTTGACAAAACTTCTGGGAAAACTAGAAATTAGTATGGCAGAGATTAGGCATGGACCTACACTTAACACCACATACCAAGATAAGATCAAAATGGGTCCATGACTTAGGAGTAAAGAACGAGATCATAAATAAATTAGAGGAACATAGGATAGTTTACCTCTCAGACTTGTGGAAGAGGAAGGAATTTGTGACCAAAGGAAAACTAGAGTCATTATTGATCACAAAATAGAAAATTTTGATTACATCAAATTAAAAAGCTTTTGTACAAACAAAACTAATGCAAACAAGATTAGAAGGGAAGTAACAAATTGGGAAAACATTTTTATCGTTAAAGTTTCTGATAAAGGCCTCATCTCCAAAATATACAGAGAACTGACTCTAATTTATAAGAAATCAAGCCATTCTCCAATTGATAAATGGTCAAAGAATATGAAGAGACAATTTTCAGATGATGAAATTGAAACTATTTCCACTCATATGAAAGAGTGTTCCAAATCACTATTGATGAAAGAAATGCAAATTAAGACAACTCTGAGATACCACTACACACCTGTCAGATTGGCTAAGATGACAGGAACAAATAATGATGAATGTTGGAGGGGATGTGAGAAAACTGGGACACTGATGCATTGTTGGTGAAGTTGTGAAAGAATCCAACCATTCTGGAGAGCAATTTGGAATTATGCCCAAATAGTTATCAAACTGTGCATACCCTTTGATCCAGCAGTGGGCTACTGGGCTTATATCCCAACGATATACTAAAGAAGGGAAAGGAACCTATATGTGCCAAAATGTTTGTGGCAGACCTTTTTGTAGTGGCTAGAAACTGGAAAATGAATGGATGTCCATCAATTGGAGAATGGTTGAGTATTGTTTTTAAACAGGTGAATTTAATTTATTTCTTTTTTTATTAATTTTTATAATTAATTTTACCATCATCTTTCCAGTCTTTTAGATACTTGACCTCAAAATTATTCTTGTCTCTTCTTTTCTTCAATCCCCACGTTCAATTAGTCAGCTTCAATGAATAGAATTACTCAGTCTACTTCCACAACTTCTTTTATATCTGACATCCTCTCTTCATTAAAATGGCCAGTATCTTGACTCAGACCATTATCATTTCTCTAAAATCATTTATCTCCAAAGCTTTTTTGAAAATATATTTCTAATCAAGCCATTCTCCAATTGATAAATGGTCAAAGGATATGAACAGACACTTTTCAGATAATGAAATTAAAACTATTTCCACTCATATGAAAGGGTGTTCCAAATCACTATTGAACAGAAAAATGTAAATTAAGACAACTCTGAGATATCACTGCTCACCTGTCAGATTGGCTAAGAGGAGATGAAAAAATAATGATGAATGTTGGAGGGGATGTGAGAAAACTGGGACACTGATGCATTATTGGTGGAGTTGTGAAAGAATCCAACCATTCTGGAGAGCAATCTGGAATTATGCCCAAAACATTATCAAACTTAACATATTTAACATGTATTGGTCAACATCCCATCTAGGGGGGGAGGGAAGGAAGGGAAAAATTGGAACAAAAAGTTTGGCAATTGTCAATGTTGTAAAATTACCCATGCATATAGCTGGTAAATAAAAACTATTATAAATAAATAAATAGATAAATAGCTTTTCTTAAAAAAAAAAAAAAGTTATCAAACTGTGCTACTGAGCTTATATCCCAAAGAAATACTAAAGAAGGGAAAGCGACCTGTATGTGCCAAAGTGTTTGTGGGAGCCCTGTTTGTAGTGGCTAGAAACTGGAAAATGAATGGATGCCCATCTATTGTAGAATGGTTGGGTAAATTATGGTATATGAATGAATGTTATGGAATATTATTTTTCTGTAAGAAATGACCAGCAGGATGAATACAGAGAGGCTTGGAGAGACTTACATCGACTGATGCTGAGTGAAATGAGCAAAACTAGGAGAGCATTATATATTTCAACAACAATACTGTATGAGGATGTATTCTGATGGAAGTGGATATCTTTGACAAAGAGAAGATCTGATTCAGTTCCAATTGATCAATGATGGACAGAATCTGCTATACCCAGAGAAGGAACACTGGGAAATGAGTGTAAACTGTTTGCACTATTGTCTTTCTACCCAGGTTATCTTTACCTTCTGAATCCAATTCTTCCTGTGCAACAAGAAATTTGGTTCTAGAATTGCTTTTAGGCCATCAAGATTCTGTTCTGGTGTTCAAGCTTAATGACTTAGAGGGACCTAAAGGAAGACTGACAGATTTAATCATTGGGAAATGACTCCTTTCATATTTTATGAGTATTCTGTTTGCAGAGCCACACTTTTGCTGATGGATAGCCCTTGTCTTCTCTTGGTTAGTATTTTTTTTAATTTATTTTAATTTTTTAATTAAAGCTTTTTATTTAAAAAAAAAAGAAATTTGGTTCTGCATACATATTATATCTAGTATATATTACAACATATTTAATATGTATGGGACTGACTGTCATCTAGGGGAGGGGATAGAGGGAAGGAGCCGAAAATTTAGAAGTGAGTGCAAGGAATAATTTTGTAAAAAATTACCCATGCATATATACTGTCAATAAAAATGTTATAATTATAAAATTAATAAAAATAATTAATTAATTAAAATATTAAATTATTATAAAAATTTTAAAAAGATAACTATAAATTTGTATACATATATTGGATTTAACATATAGTTCAACATATTTAACATGTTTTAGACTATCTACTATCTTGCAAAACAGAAAGTTTTACAAGGGTCATTGTTGAAAAATTACCCATGCATATGTTTTATAAATAAGAAGATTTAATTTAAAAAAATTCCAACCTAAAAAAATAATCGCTACAATAAAAAAAAGAATAAAAATTGAATTGGCCAAATTGAAAAGGAAATAGAAAAGCTTTATGAAGAAAACAATTCCTTAAAGTTTAGAATTGAGCAAGTAGATGTTAATGACTCTATGAGACACCAAGATACAATAAAATGAAATTTTAAAAAAAAATTTAAAAATAGAAAAAATGTCATTGGAAAAGGAACTGATTTAGAAAATAGATTCAGGAGAGATAATATGAGAATTATTGACTACCTGAAAATAATGATTAAAAAAGCCTGGACAACATATTTCAAGAAATAATAAAAACAAAAATCAAAACAAAACTTTCCTGGTATATTAGAACCAGTGAGCAAGAGAGAGATTAAAATAAATCATGTATCACCACCTGAAAGAGATTCCAAAATGAAAACTCCCAGAAATATCATAGTTAAATTCCAAATTTTCAAAAAATTCAAAAAAATTCACAGATCAAGGAGAAAGTACTGCAAATATCATAAATTCCAAATTTCCAAAAAATTCCAAAAAATTCACAGATCAAGGAGAAAGTACTGCAAACAGCCAAAAAGAAACAATTCAAGTATCATAGAACTATTGTAGAGATTATACTGAATTTTTCAGCTTCTACATGAAAGAACCAGAGGGTTTGGAATATAAAATGCAATACCATTATTCCGTATGATATACTTTGTCTTTGATGGCAAGAGAGTTAATACTATTCTAATTCCTTTATTTTTTCTTTTATTTGAGTCTTCTTCAAAATGACTAATATGATTTTTTTACATAATTGCATGTTTATAACTTATATTTGATTACTAATCATATAAAGTGAACAGAACCAGAAGGTTGCACACTGTCACAGTAATATTATTCAATGAAGAATTGTGAAAGACTTAGCTATTCTCAGTAATACAATGATTAAAAACTCAAAGGACTAATGATGAAGTATAGCATCTGCCTCCCGAGAAAGGTTTGATATTGTGTGAATACAGACTGAAGTTTGATATTTTTCTCTTTCTTTCACTTTCTTCTTTTGAATCTATCTTCCTGTTCAAAATGACTAATATAAAAATGTTTTACATAATTTCAGCTATCTCTAACTGTTTACTATCTAAAATATGAGAAAGGGAGGAAGGCATACAGATTGACACTCAAAACTTTCAACAAAAATGTTTAAAAATTGGAAGAAATAAAGTAACATACCATGCACCATGCACCATGCTAAACACTTTAAAAATATTATCTCATTTGATTCTCATGGCAACTCTATCAAGTATGTGTTATTATGATTGCTTCTTTGTATTTGAAAAAATTTAGTCAAATAGTTAAGTGATTTGCTGAAAATCATATAGCTACTAAATATCTGAAACCAAATGTGAACTCAAGTCTCCCTGATTTCAGACCCAGCACTTTATCCACTATGCCAACCAGTAGTGAGAGGTAAATTAATTTTTATTTAAATTTTAAAAAAATATTTGTTTAAGACTGTTTTTTATTTTAAAATTTTGAATTCTAAATTTACTCTCTCTTTTCTACTCCTTTCATTACACACTGAGAAGCCAAGTAATATGAAACCAATTACACAAGTGAAACAATGCAAAACATATTTCCATATTGACGTTATGTATATGTGTATGTGAACAAAAAATAAAGAAATTGAGAAAATTATACTTCAGTTTTTATTTATAGTTCATCAGTTTTATCTCTAGAAGGTGGAGAGCATTTTTTCATTATGAGTTCTTTGGAATTGCCTGGGATCATTATATTATATTATAATATCATTATATTATATTATATAATTGATCATTATATTGTGTATTTTTCTCTATCCTACTTTCTTCTCTTTGTTCTTTTCTGTCTGTATTAAAAAGGCTTTAAAGTCCTCTATTTCAATAAGTATCTATTTTTCCTATGAAGGATTATACTGTTTTTCTGGATAGGTTATTCTTAGTTATAATCCTTTGCTTTTTAGAATATCATATTCTAAGCCCTTTAAAGTAGAAACTCCTAAATTTGAATGATTCTAACTGTGACTCCATGATATTTGAATTATTTCCTTCTGGTTGCTTGCAATATTTGTTCCTTGACCTGGGAACTTTAAAATTTGGATATAATATTCCTGGGAGTTTTCATTTTGGGATCTCTTTCAGAAAACAATTGGTGATTTTTTTCAATTATCACTTTACCCTCTATATCTGAGATATAGGGGCAGTGTTCCTTGTTAAATTTCCTGAAATATGATGTCCAGTCTCTTTTTTCTCCTTGGGTTTTCAGGTAATTCAATAATGTTAAAATGATCTATTAAAAAAATTTCAGGAGAGTTGTTTTTCCTATAAGATATTTCACATTTTCTTCTATTTTTTTTTCATTCTTTTGACTTTGTTTTATTGTTTCTTGAAGGAATTATTTTCTTCAGTGAGCTTTTGTATCTTTTCCTATTTTGAAAATTCTGTTTCTCATAAAGAAGATCCAACTTACTTCCAGTTGATCAATGATGGACAGAAACAGCTACACCCAGAGAAGGAACACTGGGAAGTGAATGTAAATTGTTAGCACTACTGTCTATCTACCCAGGTTACTTATATCTTCGGAATCTAATATTTAATGTGCAACAAGAAAATGTATTTACACACATATATTGTATCTAGGTTATATTGTAACACATGTAAAATATATGGGATTGCCTTTCATCAAGGGGAAGGAGTAGAGGGAGGGAGGGGATAATTTGAAAAAATGAATACAAGGGATAATGTTATAAAAAAATTACTCATGCATATATAATGTCAAAAAATTTATAAATAAAATTTAAAAAAAAGAAAATTCTGTTTCTTTCTTCAGTGAATTTTTATGTTCCTTTACAATTAGGTCAATTTTGCTTTTTAAGCTGTTATTTTTTTTTCATTGTTTTTGTACTTCTTTTATATAGTTATTTACTTTCTTTTCATAATTTTCTTGCATCACTCTAATTTCTTTCCCTAAGTTTTCCTCTACCATTCTTATTTCCTTCTTTTACTCTTTCAAGAATTCTTGCAGACTTTGGACTTAGCATTTTCTTTGCAACTTTGCTTGAAGCTATTTTCACATTGTTGTCTTCTGGGTTTGACTTAGTCTTCCCTGAGACCATAATAGCTTTTTATGTTCAAAGTATTTTTTAATTTGATCATTTTTTCATTCTATTTCTTGACTTTGTATTTTATAGTAAAATTAGTCTCTATTTATCTGGGTGCAGGGAGGTGCTGTCCCAAGTTTTAGGCTTTTTTGTGCTTCTATTTCAGAGGTACTTCTGGTAATCTGCAAGTTTTTGGTGCTTTGTAGGTGATATTATATTGAGAGAGGTATAGTCACTGTTCTCCTGGTCTGTGCTCTGTTCTTCACTCAGAAAGGGCCTTTGTTTTACTGTAGCTGCAAATACAATTGTTACTTTTGATGCTGGAACTGTGACCAGGGAAAGATCATTTGTAGATGAGCAAGGTACCCACAGATCATGGGTTATATAAAACTAAAGATTTTTGTTTATCATCATCATAAATATTCAGCCTGATTTCTGTCCTAAGACTTAAGAGGCGACCTCTTCTAAATCTGCAGAGTCTAGTCTTTAAAATCTACAAAAAAGTTTAGAGTTGGCGAGAAGCAGACTTAGGATACTATATATTATTCCTTATATATGGTGGGGTTATGTGTGACTTTTTTCCCATTGACTCTAGGAGTTGTGTATACAATACTCTTTTCTTAAGTTATGAATCTTATAGCCCCTTTCTAAGTAGATACTTAAGGCTTTTCAATATAATACCACTCATGGTTACATCTGAAATAATAGCAACTGCCAAAATGAAAGCAAATTTGAGCAAATTCCAATCAAGGTGCTGTCTCATAAGTCTGGAATGCTATTTATAAACTTGATGTTTCTGTCTAAGAATGAGATTCTAGCAATTCTGTATTAAAGAGTCCTTTTATGCATTCCTAAAGGCTATGATAGAATGATTATGCCAGAAAAAAAATATAATACTGTATTTATGAGTTAAACTGATGGTACACATTGATTTTGTTGCTGATTTTCCTAAGCAACTCTATAAACATATTAATTGAGACCATCAAAAATAAACCATGTTATAACTGTGTTCAGAGTTTGATGAAGTAAAATTATAATACTGTCTGGAGTGTTGCTAGTTTAAATTCTGGGAATGCTATCTCTGGCCTTTTGCTTGTGACAAATCTGTGTTGTAGAAAGTTACTTGGACACTTGTGAAAGTATTTCTGGACATTGTATATCAGTAAAAAAAATTATTTTGATGAGCAAATGCTTTCATGTATCACACTTCTATGTATGACATGACATGTGGCACATTAGTGAGTTCATTGCTTTCTTTTTCTTTTGAAGAATTAAAAAAAATTTACTCAGTTACTTGCAAAAACCCAATTTTTAACATTAGTTTTTATATTTTTGATTTCTGAATTTCTTTCCTTCCAGCCATCCCTCTCCTTGAGAAGACAAGCACTTTGATATGGATTACACACATGCATAACATTTCATATTAGCTATATTGCAAAAAAAAACCCATACTTTAAAAAAAAAAGGAAAGAAAAATAAAGTTAAAAAGTATGTTTCAATCTGCATCCATATTCCATCAGTTCTTCCTCTGGATATAGATTTTTCATCTTAAGACATTGGTAATTGTCTTGTATCACTGTATTTCTGAGAATAAGTTAACTACAATTGATCATCAGACAACATTGTTGTTATGTGTACAATGATATCTTGGCTCTGCTCATTTCTTTTGCATGAGTTCCTATGAGTCTTCATTTTTTTAAAATGAAAGTTTCTTTTAATATCATGCTCTTCATTTTTTATAGTATAATAGTATTCCATTTGAATCATATACCATAACTTATTTTGCCATTTCTCAACTAATGGACATTCTTCCGATGTCTAATTCTTTGCATTTTCTTTCATTAAAAAATAGTTTTGTTAACATTATATCATTTCAAATTTCTTCCATCATAAAATGACACTTCAGTTGTAACAAAGAAAAATAGAAAAGTAAACAATTTGATGAAAGTCCATACTCAGCAATATATGCTATAGCCCTAACATCTTGTTTTCTACCTATCCACCCCACAGAGGAAGATATTTCCTCATCTATTTCTGGGGCTGACTGTTTTTTATAGTTAATCAGTTTAGTTTAAATGTTATTTTCATTTTAGTCCTTCATTTTCTTTCCTTGGACTTATGTTAACAGATGAATGGATAAAATTATAGGAATGGGGATGGATATGGTTGCTTTCATCCCTACCATATTTCAGTATAACTTTGAGCCTATGTAGGTAGAATGCCCAAGAATGTACTATATTTTCCCCCAAAACAGAACCCACTTATGACTTGCTGGAGAAATGGATAATTATTGAGGGAAATATGTAGTCCTCCATCATAAGGTGGTATGTCTTTGAGCCGTTTTTTTGGATACTGTTCTAAGGAACTCCAGATCCCCAATATGAACAGAACACCTGGTCCATTTTTAGCCCTATTTGAATAACTGTTTTCCAGGAGTTAAGATTTTTTTTCTCTAAAACATCTAGTTTGATTGCCCTTTGAGCAAAGTTTCAAATCATTCACAGAATGTTTACATTACCTCATAACTTTACTAACAGTGCATTAGAGTCTCAATTTTTCCACATCCTTTCTCACATTTATTTCTTTCCTTTTATGTAATATTAGTCAAATTGATAGGTGTGGTGATATCTCAGAACTGTTTTAATTTATATATTTTTTTCTAATCAGTAGTAATTTAGAACTTTTTTCATATGCCTATGCCATATGCCTAGAGAGCTTTGAATTTTTCATTTGAAAACCATCTATTCATATCCTTTGACCATTTAGCATTTGAGGATTGATTCATATTTTTATAATTTTGACTTAATTCTTCTATTTGTGAAATGAAATCTTTATCAGAGACATTTGCTATAAAAATTGTTTCCCTACTTTTTGCTTTTCTTCTACTTTTGGTTCCATCTGAATTGTTTATGCAACTCCTTTCAAACTTAATATAATGCAAATTGTTCATGTCACATCTAGTAATGAACTCTATAGATCTGATGGGTGAACAATTCCTTGCTCTCTAATTTGCCTATAGTATCACCTTTTGTTTAAATTATGTATTCATTTTGATCTTCTCTTGGTATATTGTATACAATGTTGGTCTATATCTAATTTCTGATGTATTATCTTCCAGTTTTCCTTGTAGTTTCTGTCATATAGTCAATTCTCATCCCAAAAGCTAAAGTCTTTGTATTTATAAGATGGAAGATTAATATGGAAATTTACCACAATATATTGTGGTATCCAACACTCTCTTTCTTAGTATTATATAGATAATCACTGAATTATTAAACACTTTGAGATTTGTTATAACTAGGCCACTTTCTCTCATACTGCCCCCCACTCCCACTAATTCCTTTAGTATTTTTGACCTTTTGTTCTGCCAGATGAATCTTGTAATTTTTCTGGCTCTATAAAATATTTTTGGTAGTTTTATTAGCAAGGTAAAGTAAAAATGTAAAAATGTAAAAAAAAAGTAAAAATGACTAAATTAATTTAGATAGAATTACCACTTTTACATAAAAAATGTAAAAAAAAAAGTAAAAATGAGTAAATTAATTTAGATAGAATTATCACTTTTGTCATATTGGCTTAACCTGCCTGTGAGCAATTAAGATGTTCCAATTATTTAGATCCTTTGTTTGAAAAGTATTTTGTAATTGTGTTCATATAAGTTTGTTTAGCACAAGATCATAAATAAATTAGAGGAACATAGGATAGTTTACCTCTCAGACTTGTGGAGAAGGAAGGAATTTGTGTTCTAAGGAGAACTAGAGATCATTATTGATCACAAAATAGAAAATTTTGATTACATCAAATTAAAAAGTTTTTGCACAAACAAAACTAATGCAAACAATATTAGAAGGGAAGTAACAAATTGGGAAAACATTTTTACAGTTAAAGATTCTGATAAAGGCTCCTCTCCAAAATATACAGAGAATTATCAAGCCATTCTCCAATTGATAAATGGTCAAAGGATATGAACGGACAATTTTAAGATGATGAAATTGAAACTATTTCCACTCATATGAAAGAGTGTTCCAAATCTCTACTGATCAGAGAAATGCAAATTAAGATAACTCTGAGATATCACTACACACCTGTCAGATTGGCTAAGATGAGATGAAAAAATAATAATGAATGTTGCATGGGATGCGGAAAAACTGGGACACTGATGCATTGTTGGTGGAGTTGTGAAAGAATCCAACCATTCTGGAGAGCAATCTGGAATTATGCCCCCAAAATTATCAAACTGTGCATACCCTTTGATCCAGCAGTACTACTACTGGGCTTATATCCCAAGGAAATACTAAAGAAGGGAAAGGGACCTGTATGTGCCAAAATGTTTGTGGCAGCCCTTTTTGTGGTGGCCAGGAACTGGAAAATGAACGGATGCCCATCAATTGGAGAATGGTTGGATAAATTATGGCATATGAATATTATAGAATATTATTGTTCTGTAAGAAATGACCTACAGGATGAATACAGAGAGGCTTGGAGAGAATTACATCAACTGATGCTGAGTGAAATGAGCAGAACTAGGAGATCATTATACCTTCAACAATGATACTTTATGAGGATGTTTTCTGATGGAAGTGGATATCTTCAACATAGAGAAGAGCTAATCTAATTTCAATTGATCAATGATGGACAGAATCAGCTATACCCAGAAAAGGAATACTGGGAAATGAGTGTAAACTGTTAGCATTTTTTTGTTTTTCTCCCCAGGTTATTTTTACCTTTCAAATCCAATTCTTCCTTTGTAACAACAACAACAACAACAACAATAACAAAAATTCTGTTCTGCACATATATATTGTACCTAGGATATACTATAACACATTTAATATGTATGGGAATGCCTGCCATCTAGGGGAGGTGGTGGAGGGAAGTAGGGGAAAATTTGGAATAGAAGGGAGTACAAGGGATAATGATGTAAAAAAATGTTATAATTATAATTAATTTTTAAAATATCTCTAAGATAAGTTTGTTTAACAGACAGACCTCTACATATTTTAAATTGTCTACAGTTATTTTAAAAGGAATTTCTCTATCTCTTGTTCGGCTTTGTTGTTAATTTAGAGAAAAGCTGATGACTTATGTGGACTTATTTTGTATTCTACAGCTTTACTAACACTGTGAATTATTTCAAGCAAATTTTTTGTTGATTCTGTAGAATTCTCTAAGTGTACTCTTATATCATCAGCAAAAAGTGATATTATTCTTTCTTTATTGTCTATTTTTGATCCTTCAGTTTCTTTTTCTTCTCTAATTGCTAAAGCTAATATTTTAACAATATTGAATAATATTGGTGATAATAAAATTCCTTGCTTTACCTCTGATCTTATTTGGAAGGCTTTTAAGTTATCTCCATAAGAGATAATGCTGATGATTTTACATAGAAATTTAAATTTTTAAGGAAAGTAGATATTACTTAACATTTTAAGAAAAGGTCCATATATTCCTATGCTCTCTAGTGTTTTTATTAAGGTTTGGTATTATATTTTGTTTAAAAAAATTTCTGCATCTTTTAAAATAACTAATTTATGTTGGTTTTCTTATTTATATAGTCCATTATGAGTTTTTAAAAATATTGAACCAAAACTGTGTTATGGTATAAATACTATCTGGTCATAATGTATGATCCTTATGATATATTGCTGTAATTCTTTTGCTATTATTTTATTTTTAAAAAATTAAATCAATATTTACTATGGAAATTGTTCTAAAATTTTATTTTTCAGTTTTGGTTCTACCTGGTTTAGATATCAGTACTATATATGAGCCATTAAAGGAATTTTGTAGAATTCCTTCTTTGCCCATTTTCCCAAATAGTTTATATGGTTCTAGAATTAATTGTTCTTTAAATGTTTGGTAAAATTCACTTGTGAATCCATCTCATCATAAGGATTTTTCTTTAGTAGGCCATTTATGGCTTGAATTTCTTTTTCTAAAAAGGGATTATTTTAAAGCATTCTCTTTACTCTTCCATTAATATGGAACTTTATTTTTTATCAACATTCATCTGCCTAATTCATATTGTCAGATTTATTTGCATTCAATTGGGCAAAATAGGTCTTAATGATTGACTTAATTCCCTCCTTATTGGGAGTAAAATCACCCTTTTCTTTTCTGATATTAGTAATATGCTTTATTCTTTTTATTTTTGGCATCAAATTAACAAATAGTTTATCTTTGAAAAAAATAAAACCAGACTATAGTTTTGTATATTAGTTCCATGGTTTTCTTACTTTCTATTTTATTAATATCTGCCTTGGTTTCAGGGTTTCCAATTTGGTGTTTAGTGGGGTGTGGTGTTAATTTGTTATTTTTCAAGTTTTTCTAGTTGTATGCCAGATTCACTGATATGTTCTTTCTGTATTTTATTGATATAAGCATTAAAAAAGATAAAATTTTCCTTAAGTACTGCTTTGACTGCAATCCATTAATTTAGGTATGTTGTCTCATTGTTGTCATTCTCTTTCATGAAATTGTTTCCATGATTTTTTTTGATCCACTCATTCTTAAAAATTATTTAGTTTCTGATTAATTTTAACCTGTCTTTCCATGTCCTTTCTTAAATGTAATTTTTATTTTTTTATGATCTGAACAAAAATGTGTTTAATATTTCTGCTTTTCTGCATTTGATTGTGAGATTTTTAATGCTTTAATACATGGCCTGATTTTGTTTATGTGCCATGTATTGCTTAGTAAAAAAAAAAAAATATATATATATATATATATATATTTCTATTTCATTCAATTTTTCCCCAAAGGTCTATCATATATACATTTTCTAAAGTGATAATTATCTCCTTAATTTATTTCTTCTTTATTTTGTGTTTAAATTTATCTAGTTCTGAAAGGGATAAGTAGTGTATTTTAATTGTCTATTTCCTCCTCTTACTCATTTAATGACTCCTTTAAGAATTTAGATACTATACCTTTTGGTGCACATATGTTTAATATTGCTATAACTTCATTGTGGCACTAATTTTTTTTAGCAAGCTTTACTTTCTTTCCTTATATCTTTTTAGATCTATTTTATTTTTGCATTAGCTTTGTCTGAGATCATGATAGGGACTTGTAACTTTTTTATTTTAGCTGATACATTATAGATTCTCCTCCAGATTTTTACTTTTATTCTGTGTGTATCTTTGATTTATATGTTTCTTGTAAACCAAATATTGTAGGAGTCTTATTTTTAATCCACTCTGCTATCTGCTTCCATTTTTTAGGTGAGTTCCACCATTCACATTCAATGTTGTTATTACTAACTGTGCATTTCCTTCCATAGTCTCTAATGCTTGTTTATACTTTTCTCTTTCTCTCCTTTCATTCTGTCCCTTCTCAATAGTATTTTACTTCTGATCACTGCCTTCTTTAGGCTGCCTTTCCTTCTATCAGCTCTTCTACTTTTCTTCCCTCTCCTCCATACTTCATTATAGGGTTAAGATAGATTTCCATATCCCAACTGAATATATATATATATATATATATATATATATATATATATATATATAATTCCCCTTTTGAGTCAAATCTGCTAAGTAAGTTTCAAGTGATACTCAGTTCCCTCCCTTTTTTCCTCCTCCATTGTAATAGGTGTTTAACACCTCCTTAATTGAGATGATTTACCTAATTTTCCTCTCCTTTTTCTCTTTTCTCAATGCAATCCTCTTTTTTGCCTCATAACTTTTATGTCATCCCATCAAAGTCAAATTATATCCATACCCTCTATCTATCTATCTATCTATCTATCTATCTATCTATCTATCTATCTATATTCCTCCTAAGAGTAATAGACTTATTAAGACTTACAAGTATCATCTTCCTTTGTATGGATGTAAACAATTTGACCTTATTGAATAACTTATTTTTATCCTTCCTGATTATGTTTTTAATGTTTCTTTTCAGTCTTGTATTTAACATCAGATTTTCTATTTAATTTTGTTCTTTTTATTTATTGTTTTCTTCTTGAAGTATAATGCTTACTTTTGCTCAGTCATTATTTATTGACTATAGTATTAATGCCTTTTCCTTCTAAAATGCTTTCCAAGCCCTCTAATACTTTAATGTAGAAGCTCCTAAATCCTGTATTATTCTGACTATGGCTTCACAATATTTGAATTGTTTCTGTCTGCTTGCAATATTTTCTCCTTGACCTAGAAACTCTGGAATTTGGTTATAATATGCCTAGATCTCTTTCAGGAGGTGATTGGAAAATTCTATCAATTACTATTTTCTCCTCTAGTTCTAGGGTAGTCCTGAAATATGGTGTCTGTGAATTTTTTTTTTTTAAATCGTGGCTTTCACGTAGGCTAAAATTTCTTAAATTATATTTCCTGAGTCCATTTCTGATTTCAGTTGTTTTGCCAATAGATATTTTACAGTTTTTTCTATTTTTTCATTCTCTTGAATTTGGTTAAGTCATTCTTGATGTCTCATGGACTTATTAGCTCCCACTTGCCTAATTCTAATTATTGAGGAATTCTTTTCTTTTTTCTTTTTTAAAAAATTTTATTAATTTTTAAAATTAATTTTATAATTATAACTTTCTTTTGACAGTACATATGCATGGGTAATTTTTTACAATATTATCCCTTGCACTCACTTCTGTTCCGAATTTTCCTCTCCTTCCCCCCACCCCCTTCCCTAGATGACAGGCAGTCCCATAAATGTTAAATATGTTATAGTATATCCTAGATACAATATATGTGTGCAAAACTGAATTTCTTGTTACATAGGAAAAATTGGATTAAGAAGGTAAAAATGACCTAGGAAGAAAAATAAAAATGCAAACAGTTTATACTCATTTCTCAGTGTTCCTTCTCTGGGTGTACCTGATTCTGTCCATCATTGATTAATTGGAACTGAATTAGATCTTCTCTTTGTTGAAGATATCTACTTCCAACAGAATACATCCTCATACAGTATTGTTGTTGAAGTGTATAATGATATCATGGTTCTGTTCATTTCACTCAGCATCAGTTTATATAGCCTCTCTATATTCATCCTGTTGGTCATTTCTTACAGAATAATAATATTCCATAATATTCATATACCACAATTTACCCAACCAGTCTCCAATTGATGGGCATCCATTCATTTTCCAGTTTCTAGCCACTACAAAAAGGTCTGCCACAAACATTTGGCACATACAGGTCCCTTTCCCTTCTTTAGTATTTCTTTGGCATATAAGCCCAGTAGTAGCACTGTTGGATCAAAAGGTATGCATAGTTTGATAACTTTTTGAGCATAATTCCAGATTGCTCTCCAGAATGGTTAAATTCTTTCACTACTCCACCAACAATGCATCAGTGTCCCAGTTTTTCTGCATCCCCTCCAACATTCATCATTATTTTTTCATCTCATCTTAGCCAATCTGACAGGTGTGTAGTGATATCTCAGAGTTGTCTTAATTTACATTCTCTGATCAATAGTGATTTGGAACACTCTTTCATATGAGTGGAAATAGTTTCAACTTCATCATCTGAAAATTATCTGTTCATATCCTTTTACCATTTATCAATTGGAGAATGGCTTTATTTCTTATAAATTAGAGTTAATTCTCTATATATTTTGGAAATGAGGCCTTTATCAGAACCTTTAACTGTAAAAATGTTTATTTACACTTCAACAATGCTCTCACTTTATAATAAGGTTTAAGGTCTGGTACTAATGAATCTGCTTTCTTTACATCTTTCCATCTCCACCCCAGTTTCTTTGAAATTCCTAATCTTTTGTTTTTCTAAATGAACTTTAATTGCTTTTTTCTAACTCAGTAAGATTTATTTTAGTCATTTTGGAATGACATTATGTAAGTATATTTGGTAATACAGTCTTTTATTATATTGGCTTTACTTACGTATGAACAATATTACTTCAATTATTTAGGTCTAAGTTTGAAATTGGTGATTGTTTATGATATTTTTAATCACCTTTTTTTTGGGGGGGTGTAGTAATACCATTTGTATTTTTCCCATTTTTTAAAACACCTAACTCTTCTGATTGACATATTTTATAAAATGGTCCCACAATGCTTTCATGATTTATTTCTTTCTGACATATTTTATCTTGTATTTTTGGTCTGACCCAGATGCCCTTCTTGGTTTCACTTTTCTTAAGTGTCATATTTGTTTCTTCATATCAGGCATTGAGGTATTAAGTGACCAAATGAAGTGGTTTCAGTGTCAGTAATCATTGTTATTAAAATGATGCCAAGCATCTTTCATATTCTATTTTTGTTCTCTTGCTGATTTCATTGATAAAAGCTCTTATAATTATCTGGTTCAATTAGGCATCATGCCCAACTTGGTAGAGAAATCATATAACAATTAAACAACGCATCAATATTAGAACTGTGAATCAAAGACTCTCCAGTTCAGTTTCTTTGGTTAAATAATTTGTCCAAGATAATATGGCTAGTAAAATGTGGTAAATGATTAAAGGACCAGGTCTTTCAATTTTCAGTTCTGTGCTCTTTCCTTTATGCTAATGAGTTACAGAGAAACCAATTAATTTAATGCTTGTTTCTAACAATCTTATATAATTCACTCTTCTTTCCAATCACAATCCAAACAGTCAGCTTTTTTTTTTTTTTTTTTTTTTTCTTAGCTCTTTTTGTTGACGAAGGGCTTTTCTGACTAGAGTCCAGGTCAATTCCTTATCTTGGGTTGAAACTACTTTTTGTGAAGTCACTTGAACCTCAGAATAGTTACTTTCCTGAATGTTGCTCATTGGATTTTCCCTTACCTAAAATCCCCTTATTCCTAGGAAACAAGTCTTAGAATCAATGTCTTTGAATTGTTTTTGCTGTAATGTTTACTCTGCTCTCTGAACCCATAGTTTCTTAAATTACAAAGTACTTCTAAGTTCTGATCTCTAAGCATCATTATTCACCTGAAGAATATAGAATTCCTATGTATGATAAACCTAATTTTTTTCTCCTTTAGACAAATATCATATGACTAGAATTTCATCACTTTCCCATTATTAAAGTCTAAATATAAATGAAGCTTTACTTTCAGGTAGATTTTAAACATTCTCAAGCATCTAATCTGAACCTAAGTGTATGTCTATGAATTAAGGGGTGGAAGGAGGGGGATGATACTTATAGTTGCCTATTATAATACAAATCTATCTCTTTGGCATGTCCTGCAATTAAGCATTGGCCTGCAGGTAAAAGATACTGTACTGGGGATTAGCAAAATTGTTTGCTTGCTTGTGAAAGTGAAAGTCCCTACACTAATAGATGATATTGAAAAAAAAACTGCAAACATTGATAAGAGGATTTCCATCATGATGACAAATATGACAGAGGAACTAGTAAAATTTTTGCAAGTCAATAAAAAAGATAACAGGTCTAGAGACTGAACCTTTCTTCATATATTCCTTTCTGAGGGTAAGAGAAAACACATCTTATTCAAGGAAGTAGGCCACAAACAAAATTCAATAGTGATAGCACTTGTCGAGGAATCTCTTTGGTCCCCTCAGGAACTTTGTAATAATTAAAACGATTGTTTATAAATGGCACATTAGGGATTATATGGACTGGAATTCATTTTTTAAACATCAAAGTGAAGCAAAATAAAAAATACATGCAGCAATAGATAGCAAAGTAGACTTGAGTACAGCTCTGTCAACCTGTATCCTAGATCAGGCATGATAAGACAGACAATATCCTAGGAATCGAAGAATATTTTAACTTATGTAGCAAATCATAAATAAATTAACATCATTCTGAATGCTACTTCCTGACAGAAAATCATAAAGTCCTTGTAAATGTGATCTCTAATATAGTAAGGTAGGAAAATTTCAAATTTGTAAAAGAAAATGATTGAACTGTCCTTCAGTGAATCTCCTTGAGCTGCAATGAAATGAAAAAAAAAAAAAAAGGAAAGAAGGAAAAACATGAAATAGGGCAACTTTTTTTAAAGCAATAAGTGAAAAGGTCACCTCAAGTTGATAGAACTTGACTGAAAGGACACAAGTAAAAAAAATTAAGTATTTTTGTTCTATTCTGACACAATATATGTGACTATAAATAAGTTCTTTAATGTACCTAGACTTTGCTTTTTCATCTATTAAATAAGAAGATTGGCAAAGACGTCCAAAAAAGGGAAAAGTACCTATTTTAAAAAGATATTTATAGCAGCTGTTTTTGCAATTTTGTAGACTTTTGTATCTATTTTCTCATTTACTGTATGGTAATGGTACAAATACATTCATATTATAGAATATTTTAATGATAAAAGTGGTCTTTATACTGAAAAATGTCAGGAAGCATTAATTTCACAAATCTTGTTATTTGAAAATCAAAAAGATATCCTATGGACAGTTGAGGAATGACTAAACTGGCTGTGATATGTGATTATAATGGAATATTATTGTGCTATAAGTAATGACACATGGGATGATCTCAGAGAAATCTGGAAAGACTAACATGAATCAAGGTATACTGAAGGATGAAGGATGAACTGAAGGAGAAGGATGTACAGAAATTCTATTCTTTGAAGAATGGTGACTTAGCTATTCTCAGTAATACAATAATCCAGGACAATCTCAAAAGACTAGTGATGAATCATACTATCTACCTCCAGAGAAAGAACTAATATTTATTGAATATAGACTAAATCATGTTTTACTTTCTTTCATTTTTCCCCTTTTATTCCAGTCTTCTTATGTAAAATGACCAATATGGAAATATCTTATGTAATTGCATATATATAACCTATATTTGGTTGCTTATCATCTCAGGGAGAGGAGAGAAGAGAGAGGAAAGGAGAGAGGGAAAGAAAAAATATAATTTAGAAATCAAAATTTTATATTAAAATGTTTTAAAATTGTAAAAAAAAATCCAAAAGAGAAAGAACATTGTATGTTCTTCAGAATTGCCTCTGAACTTTCTTTTAGATCTATATTTATGTTTCTATTGTCTGTCACACATATCATTAGAGTCCTAAATCAGTGGTTCTGTGTTAGATTGTTGAAAAACCAGAGTTATTATGAGGGGATCAATTTAGGAACTGATCTAATATAATACATAAGCAAACTTACCTTCTGTAAACTGAATGCTGAGCACTCTGTACTAATTCACTGGCTATCTCCTGTGCTTGGAATTTCTCTCCTACTTACTCCCACTTTCTCTGGGTCCCTTTAAGAGTCACTTCAAATCTTCCCTTTATAAGAAGCCTCTCTCAGTCATGCTTAATGTTAATGCTTTCTCTCTAAAATTATCTCCCACTTAGATTTTAAATATATTTTGTATGTCCATAGTTAATTGAATGCTATCTCTCCTATTTGAATATGAACTCTTTGAGGGTAAAATTTTTGTTTTTGTTTTTCCCTGTATTCTCAGTACTTAGTACAATGGCCCACAATAAGGGTTTAAGTGCTTAACAGTTCATTGAATAAATAATATCTTGCATATAGATGAATCTTTTTCTTTCATGTGTCATAAATGCTGTTGTGTTTAATTAGTGAAAATTCACGGATAAATGAATCCATAGCAATTTTTTGTCACTGTCTATTTTTCTCTTTTAATGAATACTAAGAATACAAATATTATCGTGTGTGTGTGTGTGTGTGTGTGTGTGTGTGTGTGTGTGTGGAATATTTTCATGTTAAAAACTGATCTTTATGCTAAAAATAAGTCAGGAGGTACTAATCTATTTTTAATCTTCATTTTTAGATTGTAAACTATTTTAAATCAGATACAGCTGATTTCATTTGTTTTGTGCATACTTCTCTCCCTCATATACCTTTTCTCCTCAAATCCTAATATCAAGTATAGAATTCTGAAAATAATAAACATATTATGAAATAGCATAGTTATAAATTCTTTTTTTTTTTTTTTTTTTTTAGGCTGGGATTAAGTGACTTGCCCAGGGTCACACAGCTAGGAAGTGTTAAGTGTCTGAGACCAGATTTGAACTCGGGTCCTCCTGAATTCAGGGCTGGTGCTCTATGCCCTGCGCCACCTAGCTGCCCCGCATAGTTATAAATTCATAAAGAAAGTTTAATTAAATTGTTACTTTAAACTATTCATGATATTCTTACAGAAAAATACAGAGAGACAAAAGTTAAAAAAAATTAGTCCTCTTGGGCAGATTCAGAATAACTAGACCCATGCATTGAAAATTAGAAAGCCATCTTTTGGAGTGTCTTAGTGATCTATGTCTGAACCCATATGGTTTTTCAATTTTTAATAGAGTTTAGATGTCATGTTATCAAACTTGGATAGTATAATCAAAAGGATAACTGATATGTTACAAGATGAGATCAGCATCATATAGACCATAAAGACAGACTGGAATGTGTGTTTACAGTCAGATAGCTTTGAAATTTTTATGGATCTGTGTTTGTTCCCTTTAATGGTGCACATAGCAACTTAGTTATGCATCTTCATCTTGTATAGCTCTTGCTCATATACTTTCTTAAATCACCCAGAGAGAGCTATTCAACATGTGAGGGACCTTCATTGAGATCTCTTGCCATTGAGTAGATATGAATGGAACTGACTTTTTGACTATTCCTTCCTTTCACTTACATAGTCATGCAACTTTCTGATCATATTCTTTTTGTCATTTCTCCTGTGTAAGTCCTCATTGGAAATATGCTGCATCCTGCAGACATCCACCAAGAGCCTTTCCATTGCTTTTCCATGACTTATAACTATAATTCTTTAGAGTCTCATATCCTATGACTCATAGCTATACAGCATCCTTGGGAAAATGTTGATGTTAAAGAAGATGGAATTTTATTTCAGGAATATTCGGGGTCATTAAAAACACTTCATATTTTCCCAGAAATAAGCTTGTTGAAAGATTCTAAATGAAGAGAACAAAATGATTATTTCATGCAAATTGATTTAAAGGAGACAAAATGAACCTGGAAGGATTGATGATGAAGCATAGTACTCACATACTGACATAGTTTCTTTTTTTTTTTCTTCAGTTAAAATAAAGGTAAAATAGAGAAAATACTAATTTTAAAAAGTAAAATAAAATTCAAAATTACATAAACATAAAATAAATCTAACCATTTTTCTTCTCACCTCTCCCCATCTCTCCATCATCCACGCAGGATATGTCTAGACCTTGGTTGGTCTGAGATTTCATTTCCAACTAATTCTTGAATTAGAAACTAAGAAGGAAAACTTCTTTAATGTATTGCTTTCCTTTCTATCTCTGGCACAGAAATACTTCATGAAATTAAATAAATTAGCTGGATTAGGAAAGACTCTTAGGTTGGCTGGTGGATTTTTTTCTTTTAAGATTAATTGGAGTGATAGAGTTTTGGCTTTTGAAGAGAGGGTTTGGGACTTATGAAAAGAGAATAATTAGCTCGAAGTACCTAGGAATAAAAATAATTATTGGGTTTTTTTTTTTTTTTTTTTTTTTTTTGCTGAGGCATTTGGGGTTAAGTGACTTGCCCAGGGTCACACAGCTAGAAAAATAATTAGAGAAGTTCTTGTTTTGGTAAAGACAAAAAATAATATGATTTTTGGAGCACCCAGAGAGAAAATGTTTTCTTGTTACAAAATTAACTGATATTACTTTGAATAGGCAGAATCAGTCATTTATAGCCCAATTGAGCATGAGGTAGGTGGCATAATTGGTAGTCCTAGAATCACAAAGAATCATCTTTTTGAGTTCAGCCTCAAATACTTACCATCTGTGTAACCCTGGGAAATCACTTAATCCCATTTGCCTCAGTTTTTCTCCTTTGTAATATCATATTAAAAGAAATGGCAAATCACTCTAGTATTTTTCCCAAGAAAACCCCAAATGGGCTTATGAAAAGTTGGAAATGACTGAAGTAACCAAATAATAGCAACTTACAGTTTGAAAATTGTTGCCTATGGTCTTTCCTCTTCTGACTGGTCTCAGTTTGACTCGAGAAAGTAAGTAGTTATAAAGCTGGATGACCATTGGAGCATACCTGCCAATTATTTTTTTAAGTTAGCAAGGCATTTTATTTCTAACATTCATTTTAAAAAATTGAATTCCAAATTCTCTTCCTCTCTCCTATTATCCACTGAGGAGACAAGCAATGTGATATTACTCATATGTGAAATTGTGCAAAACATTTCCATGTTGGCCTGTGTTATAAAATAAACCCAAAAATACCAAAAAAAAAAAAAAAACAAAAAAAAAACAAAAAAACACTACCAACAATTCCAAAACTAGAAAAAAAAAGTTTTTCTTTGATCTTTTTGGGGTACTTACCCAGTATTAATATTGTTAAACTGAGGAGTATGCATAGTTTTATAGACTTTGGAGTATAGTTCCAAATTGTTCTTCAGAATAGTTAGACTATTTAACAATTATAACAGTGCATTGCTGTACCTATTTTTCCACATCCTCTTCAACATTTATCATTTTCCTTTTCTGTCATGTCAACCATCTGATAACTGTGAGAAAGTCTTTCAGAGTTGTTTTGATTTTCATTTCTCTCATCAATACTGATTTAGAACATTGTTTAATGTGACTATTGATAGCTTTCATTTTTTTCTCCTGAAAACTGCTTGTTCATATTCTTTGATCATTTATCAATTTGGAAATATTATCTTTCTTTTATAAATTTGGCTCAGTTCCCTATTTCCATTTCAGAAATGAGTCCTTTTTCATAGAAAATTACTGTAAGTCTACTCCACCCTCAGTTTCCTGTTTTCCTTCTGAACTGGTTTTGTTTGTGCAAAATCTTTTTAATTTCAGGTGAAAATTATCCATTTTAGTTCTTGTGATCTTCTCTATATCTTATGGGGTCATAGACTCTTACATTATCCATAGATCTAACAGATAAGTTTTTCATGCTCCCCTAATTTATTTATTATAGCATGTTTTGACTTTATTTTGGTCCACAGATTTAGATCTTGTTTCTACCTAGTTTCTGACAAACTGGTTTCCAGTTTTCCCAGTAATCTTTTGTGATCTTTTATCAAACATTAGATTCGCATCAAACACTGCTGTGTTTATTGTATACCTAATCTATTCTACTCATCCACTATTTTATTTCTTAGCCAGTACCAAATTGTTTAGAAAAATTCCATTTTGAAATATAGTTTGACATCTAGTAATGTTGGCAGCTTTCTTTCACATATATATATTTTTTAATTATTGATCGCATTGATATTCTTGACCTTCAGGTCTTCCAGTTGAATTTTTTGTAGGTTTTTTTTTAGTTCCATAAAATAATTCTTCATTAGTTTGACTGATACGGCACTGAATATTAAGTTAATTAAAGTTTTATTATATTAGCTAAACCTACCCATGAGCAATTAATGTTTCTCCATTTGTTAAGATTTGTTTTTGTTTGTATGAAAAGTATTTTGTAATAATGTTCATATAGTTCCTATATCTGCCTTGGCAAATAGACTTCCAAATATCTTATAGATCTCTTCCTACTGGATTTTGTTGATAATATATAGAAATACTGGTGATTTATGTGTATTTATAATATGTAAATGTCCATTTATAGAATTTTTTTGAGCTTGGGAACATTGATATTATTCATTTGAAAAAAAAAAAGAGTATCTTTTTTAGCTCTATTTTCTTCCTCTAAAAATGAAACATGATCTTCGCTATCCCCATGTAACTTTCTATGGTTGAATTCTTTTTCCTTTTCTTGCTCATTGTCATTTATTTATTCATTTATCTATTTATCCATCTATCTACTATTAGTAGGCTCAAGTTATGGGAAGCATTAGGTCCTTTTTTTCATTATTTAAGTCTGTTCCAGGCTTCAACTGTGGGTTCTCTCCTCTACTCCTAAGCCATGACTAAAGTCCTTGGTCATACGGTTCCACCTCTGATCTTACTACTTGCCATCCCTCTGGGGGTTGCAAGTTCTTCCCTAGAACTGAAACCAGAGATCTTGTTCTCTTGCTGGTGCCCATAGCCAGCAGGGACCCCACTACTCATTACTATACTCACCAAATGTGTGGTAGTTCCGCTGCAGTGGCAGCCCCATCTGGGTTGTGTCTGTCTCTTGATAGCAGAAGATTCTTTTGTTCCATTGTCAGATCCCCACACTATCCATGAGATGAAAGGTTCTAAGGCTGAGGCTGCCTTCCAAATCTAGCTGTCCCAGGACTTGTTTGTTCATTCTGCAGAGTTGGCTTGTAGGTGATTTTACTTTACTCAGGTAGAACTTTTATCCCTGGAATTCAGGTCTTTCTTAGAATCTTTTTAGACTATCTTAGAAAAATAACTGTTTTAGCCTGACTTTTGTTTATTTCAGCTGTTCTACATTCCCTCTGAAGCAATGTTCTGTATTTTTCTGTGAAGATAATTTGGAGCGCTGAAAGTTTTCTGATCTATTGCATCACCTTCCCAGAATGCTCCTCAAACTCACAATTTTAAAAGAATGGGATACTACTATGCCATTGGCAATGATGAGCTTGATGGTCTTAGAAAAAAACTTGGATAGATTTGCATGGAATAATGAAGAGTGAAATGAATAGAACTGTGCTCTTCTACCAGTGTCCACAGCCCAGTCCAGCCCACCCCTCTGCTACTACACTTATATGCAATTATATACAATATATTAAATACAACAATAGTAATGTTATTTTAAGAACAACTTTGAGCAAATAAGTCATTTTAATGATTATAAGTATCCAAATTAATTACAAAGGCCATGTGAAGGAAGATGTTATCTGCATCCAGAGAAAGAACTGACAAGTAGATATATAGAAAGATTTTACATTTATATATATATATATGTTTATCTACATGAATACATACATATATACACACACATATATATGTGTAAACACACATATGCACATATTCATATTTGTGCCTAATGGTAGCCATCTCTGGGGAGAAGGGGGAAGAAAAAGAAGAAAACATAAATTTGTATGATGATAACTTTATTATATATTTAAAAGGAATAACAAGTTTGTATAATAGGTTTATAATTTCATGAACAATCATCTTCTGTTATACCATATTATGCAAATTATTTGTAATCTAATTCTTAAGTAGAAAATTATAAATATTTAGATTAAAAATAAAACTATTTAATTATTTTAGGGACCTGTTAGTTAAATGATCGGGGTAAGTATGACTAAATGGAAATACATATTTTGACACCATACATCATCATTTGAAGCGAAATTTTATTTCATATATGTAAGGAGCTCATAAGGTGGAAGCTTCCTTCACCAATATAGACTGGCAATACATCTGCATCCATAATCCTAGAGTGTTGCCTGGCAGCACTAATAGGTTAGGATACTAGTGTTGGTTACACAGCTGGTATATGATGGAAGTAATATTTGAACCCAGACTTTAATGATTTGAGGCTAGTCCTCTATACAATATATTCCATTTATTTTCTTCTTAATACTATAACTTTTTAATTAACAGAAATTAAAGGTACAGATTAGCCAATATTTATATTGTGTTTAAAAGTCTGAAAATTATCTTGCTTGAGTCTCATAACAGCCTTAGAATTAATAATCCTATGAGATATGTTATTATAAGTGCTAATCCCATTTTACATATGAGTTTGGAATACAAAGTTGAGCAAACAGAAAAAGATGACCAGTATGGATTGTTTATTATTGGTATTAATTAAATGTTAATTAAAGACCTACTACTTTATGTGTGAGGAGTGACATTTCTTTACAATAAAGAATCAGAGTTTGAAAGCAAAGCTTTTTTCCCCCCAGAGTTAAGTGACTGGTCCAGGATCACACAATTAGTAAGTGTCTGAGATTGAATTTGAACTCAGGACCTCTTGATTCCAGTATCAGTGCTCTAATACACCACTTAGCTTTACTGAAAGCAAATGTCTAAAAGTCATTCATTGTACATCTGCCTCCACATTTATAAGTGAGATGAAACATTTCCCGCCCCCCCCCCCCTCTTTTGGGCAGTTCAGACACTTGGATGAATGATAGAAGGTTTGAATATATCTTCTATTTATGGAGTTAGGTCATTGTGTGATATAAGAGCCTCCCTGAATTCAGGGACATGGATCACATGATCTCTGAATTCCTGCTCCTCTTGGTAATTCTCTCATCTCTCATTCCAGTGATTTCACCTGTTTTACTTTTATAACAGCTGCCTGTGCTCTCTTTGTATTATTTTCTTTTTCCTCAACCTTCTTGCTGTTCATCTCCTTTACCTTTTCATTTCTTTGTCCTTAGTTACTGTTTTCATTGAGTACTTATGTGTGTCCCATATTCCACCCCCATCTGAATCAGTATAGCCACTGAATTAATAATAATGAACCCAGAAACTGTGTTGGTGACTACTTGTATGCAATTCCCAAACTACTCATTTACTGGGTATTGTGGGTGCTGGTGTGCCCATTGCACACAGATATTTGTAATAAGAAAAAGAGAAAGTGGTATTCACAATGCCATGGCCAAGAGCATTAAGGTAGCTTCCTGCCTACATATTTGCCTTTTGTCATTCTGGTTCAAGAGATCCCAGATGATATGAACTCTCTCTTCCCACAAGTCTACTGGACTTTTTCCTGATGGCAAATTGTATGTTGCATAATGCTATCATCAACATCATCCTTGAATAGGAACACTGGCCAGGTCAGCTGTAGCAGTTTCTTTTAGCTCACCCTGAGATAATAAACTATCCACTGCTCTGGAAGAAGGCAATGCTAGAAACCTCTTCAGGATTCATTTGCAGAACAGCTGTGCTGATTAATTTGACAGCTGCCTAGACACTGATGAAAAGGAAATCTTTGGGACAGGGAATAGATAGCTTTAATTCTGGTCAATCTCTCCTCTTAATGCTAAGCACAGGCTGTCAGGCAAACAATGTGATGTTGGACTGAAGTTAAGTTTCTATATGGATGCGTTCAAATATGCACATACACTGTACAGAAATGGAAATAATTAACTGATATCTACAGTAATAAGGACATTAGAAAAGTATATTTTAGTAGAGGATGTCAACTTAATAAACATTAGCAAAGTCCTCAAGTAGAACATAGAGTTTCTTTATTGCAAGGGAGACTGGGGGAAGATTCCCAGAAAGAACTGAGATATAAAAATGAAAAAGGATGAATAGATCATCGGTATAAATTTGAGTAAAAGGGACCTTCCCTGCCATTTAATCCAACCACCATAGCAATAAAACTAATTTTGAGAAAAAAAATCAAATAGATACATCATCTAGTGGAACTACTTTCTATTTAATTCCATACCAAAACAAAAATTTATTAAATACCTGTAGTATACAGGTTTCTATGCTATATATTGGGGGAGATACAGTTCCTAGTAGGGGATATTTAATTGTTTTAACGTGGTCTGTCTTGGAAAGTCTAGTTGATGCAGAGCAAATAAAAAGTCCAGAAAGAGAATGGTATACACACACACACACACACACACACACACACACACACACACACACACACACGATTGAGAGAGAGAGAGAGAGAGAGAGAGAGAGAGAGATACAATGAGAAATGAAAGCATTCCTTGGACATTTTCAAGATTGAGAAGTAATATAAAATAAAGACATACACAGGTCAAAAAAAATTACAAACTTTTCAAAAGGAAAGATAAGTGACTGAAAAAGATCTGTGACACTCTCCAGTAAAACAAAACAAAACAATAAAGAAAAAAAAAAGAAACTTCTAATAGTCATGGTAATAAAATGCTCAAGCTAATAGTTTTCAGTAAGCAAAGAGAGAGGGAATATGATAATGACTTTGTCTTGAATAGAGAGAGCACTAATATTAATGAGAATTTAATCTCAGAATTATGAGGTTGGTATCCTGGGGGTGCATGCAAAAAGTAACTTTTTAAATTAGCCTTTGGTGTTGAAGACTCCTCACTGGGATGTTATGGAGACTTGGGATCTGTCTTGAGCCATTTTGATGCCTGGGGACTGAGGAGGTGGAAACAGCAGAGCCCTCTGCTTATTTATTCTGATGTCTTGAGTCAAATGGCAAGAGCAATTATAAATTACAAATGGTCCCATTGAACCCATTTTGATCCAATTCTAACTCTATCGTATAATTAAAGCATGTTTAGAGATACTGATCATAAGTTGATAGCCTTAGAGTCAAAGATTTAAAGTTACAAAAGGCTTTAAAGGTCAGCTAGTCTAACCTCATTTTACAGCTGAAGAAATTGAAGCTCAGAGAAAGTTAAATTACTTTTTCAAGGTCACAAGACTGTATCTGAGTTTTGGTTGCATAAAAACCTCATGGTATTCCTTGGTGTAATATCATCACTTCCATGTGCCTGGTGATTATACATTAGCTTCTTTAAAGATTATGTTTTTTAAAAGTTTTAGTTCACCCATCTCTCATAAAACTAACAAAGCATTGTTCAAGCAACCTTTCTTTCTCTCTACTTCTCTCCCTCCTTTCTTGACTCTTTCCCTTTCTGCCCCTCTCTCCTCCTGTTTATTTGTAAGTTATGTATGGACTACTGTACTGATAGATTGTATAAAAAGCACACTCATATTGAAATTATGAAAATAATGAAAGAGGGAATAATATTTGATTCTAGAGTTAACAGGAACCACTGGAGTTTGGAAAGTGACATGATCAGAAGTAAACTTAAGGAAAAGTCACTTGGCAAACTGATGAAAGATGTATTAAAGAGCAGGGAGGTGAGGCATAGAAACTAGTTAGGAAATTATTATAATAGTCCAGCTGGGGGTGGGAGGAGGGTGATGAAAATCTGAAGGAGGTGATGGCTGTGTGAATGGAGAGAAGGGGATAAATATGAAAGGTGTCATAGAAGAAGAAACCATGAGATTTGTCAATAAATTGGATACAGGGAGAATGAGGAGTTATGGATGACACTGCAGCTGTAAAACCTGAGTGACTAAAAGGAAGGCGATTCCTTTGATAGTAATAAGTAAGTCTGAAAGAGAAGATGGACTGTAGAAAGGGGGGAGATTTCATAATGAGAGCTTTTATCTTTCACAACTTAATTATGCCTGTTCTTCCTGTATAACCTGATTTTTCCCATCTAAACTCAAAAGAGGCAAGGGGGACTCTCACATGGTGGTCACTTGCCAATTGCTTGCTATAATCACTGACTGGTTGAAATGAAATTAGGGGATAAATATAAGAATTTTTCTAGTATTTACTAGGAAACTGCTTCTCTAGGTTTTTGGGTTATGGCAAATCATTGTCTTTATTATCATCATTAGGGTCATTATTGACTCAGAAGTGGAGAAGTTAGAAGTTTGTATAGAAGACAGAGAGGTAAAATGAGGAAGAACTGGGATGATAGTGTTAAAGTCAAGAACAGTGATTAGATATTTCTAGGAGGATGAGATGACACTCATTTTCCTATCCTTTGACTGAATGATCACACACTTTTCGGGGTAAGATTTCAGTCCCTCTATTGGGCCCAGGCCCCATTGGAGATCACTGCTGTAAGGGAATCATTTACCAATATTCCATGGAGTAAAGATTTGAGGAGTGAAGATTATCTTTTTAAGGTAGTGATTCTTAATGTGTGTGTGTGTGTGCGTGCGTGTGTGTGTGTGTGCGTGTGCGTGTGCGTGTGCGTGTGTGTGTGAGAGAGAGAGAGAGAGAGAGAGAGAGAGAGAGAGAGAGAAAGAGACAGAGAGAGACAGAGAGAGACAGAGAGAGACAGAAAGACAGACACTTTAGCAAACTCTTAAAATTTATGGAGCCCTATTCAGAAACATGATTTTGAATGCATAAAATATATAAGATTATAAAGGAAACTAATCATATTAAAAAAACATCCTGGCTTCAAATTCATTGACACTCTTGAAATCTATAGGTGAGGATCCCAAATTAAGAACTTCTGCTAGAGTATACTTATGACATTTCATTTCAATAGCCAACTAAAGGGAGCCTTCTAGCCAATAGGAAACAGTTAGAAGGTAAGTCTGTTCTTCTGTAGGGATCCTGAATCATGCATGCTCCAAGGAGTTTTACCCTCATGCTGTGCTAGCTCCCAGTACAAGGCTCATAATAGATGCTCAGTCAATACTTGATTGATGGATTCATGGAGATAGAATATAACAGTACAGGCTTAGTCTATCTTCACTAAAGGACTTTGGACCCCCTTTTCACTTTTTCTCACAATGTTCTGAAACTACAAAGGTCCTTCTATTTCCTATAGAGTTTTTTTTAAATGTATTCATAAAACCAGTTTGTTAAAATTCTGACTGTGGATGCTTCTAACTTTTGACAAGTCACATGGCAGTTACACTATTGCCAGAATCATCATCCCCTAATGCTGTGTAGAAGATCATGTTATCCCACAGGGGCTTTTTCTGAACCATGTACTATACTGTAGAGGACAGCAACTATCATCTAATTGGAAGACTTAATTAGGACTTCCCAACTGCTTGCCAAGGAAAGATTCAGTATAAGGAACATTCATCTCAGCATCTGGAGTGGAAGGGAGGGGAAGACAATAACTATACTATTTTGCTCTTTTCAGTGGCATCCCAGCTTTGATTCTGAAATTCAATTCTGAAAGACAATTCACAACAATTAATGGTGTGACATGTTGTTTTCTCAAATACACTGTCACCTCAACATGAATGTCTGAGCCTTTCTTCTTACTTCTGTGCCTTACTATGGACTTAAAAGAAAACTTGTCAATAAGAGTGGTTTTGAAAAATACTCAAATCCTGAGCATCTCTCCATTTTCCCAATTAATTACCTTTTAAGTCAAGGTTTTTAAGTTATGACCTATAGATCCTTAGTGGATCTATGGATAAATATTTTTGGAATTCATGAACTTGAATAGGGAAAAAAATACATTTTGATTTTCACCAATTTCTAACTGAAATTTAGCATTCCCTTCAATTATTTTAAAATTATTTTGAGGAGAGGTCTAGGCTTCATCAGACTTCCAAAGAGTCTATATAACATAAAGTTAAGAACTCCTCATTTCTATGTTTAATTCTGTCCACCTGGGATTGGCTGTAAATATGCTCTATTTTTCTTTTTTTAAAAAACATTATCTTTTATCTTTGGACTTTTGGCCTTAGTTAGAACATCAAATAATGAAACCCAAGGAGAGTTACAGTGGCAAAAATCCTCAAAGGTTAGGAGTGAGATTTATCTTCTGAGGTATCCTTATTTTTTGGTGATATTTTTGTTCTCTTCATGTTTGAACTCTTTGTAAGTAATCCACTGGGCAGGGAAGATATAAGTAGCAAACACCTTATAGAAATACTGCCAGTGCTTCCTTTTTTCACATCAATGTACTTTTTATAGTACATATCTAACCTTTATGAAAAGCTCCAATAAATTTACTGGAAGAAAAAAAAAATCTGCTTTATTATCTAGGCTCGTAGCTGCTCCAGTTTGACATATAGGAGTTTCTTTTCTTTAAGTGTTGCTAAAAGCAGGGTGTTTGATGCCATCTTGCCTCCTTGGAGTACAAACTGAATGTTTTCTCATGTTTCATTCATTCAATTATTTGTTTTTGTACCTTCTGTTTTTATCATATTGTAAACTCCTAGAAGTGGCTCATGTTTTTTTATTGAAGGAAATCCTTTGATCATCTATAATGGTCATCATTGTCATCAAGGAATAATTTTTTAAGTACCTTTTTGCTTTACATAAAAGACTCACTAAATTCAAGGCTGGAAGCCTGAATAAATAGTGAGCTGTGTACTCTTTGGGCACTTGATCTGTACTTGTCAAATAAGGATAGTATAATAAATATTTTTTGGGTTCTCTGTTTTCTATGAAATTTTTGAACAAAAGATGACAATTTAATTTTTAGTCTGATTATTATTTGCAAAATTATCCACAAGCTTCTGAGTGCAGGCTTTGGCAATATACTGTACCTGATTTAAGGTTTCAGAAATTCACCATCTTCCTTGAACAGTTTTTGAACAAATACTGTATTTCTAGTCCAGCTGATGAATGTTCTGCTTCTCAGCTTTGCTGAGCAGATATTCTTTGAACTGCATTTTGAAGCCCAGAATAACAAATACTAACAATAAGGAATTGCTGCTAGAATCACAGGGATTTATGTTACTATGTCTGTTCCCTGTTCTAGATAACCAGACATATAGTTTGGGTCTGGTTATAATTCTGGGAAATCTCAAGCTCATTAAACTCCCTACCTTGGTGTCTCAGGGACAATTTTACTTATAGCTTGGGCTATGACTTAAATATAGATTTTTCCTATAAAAAGTACTTCATGTACAATATATATATCTGTATGGGATAAGTAGTTAATTCGTATACATAAAAGAAATGCTAAATTTAAGACAAGCAAAAACAAAAACAAAAAACCAACAAACTCAAAAGAAAAGGCATTAATAGAATGACTTAAAATGGGATTCAGTAACTTAATTTTTCCAATTATTACAATCTGCTGCAAGTATAATACTTAATTTGAATCAGATTAGAAAGAAGTTTGTGGGACTGCTAATTAGATATTTCAAAGTAAACTTGTCTTTGTGCTGTTCTACTTCTGATACAAGTTAGTTGGTAAAAGAGTCATTTGTCCTAGTCATCTTATCAGTGATTATCCTATCCAAAAATCTTGTTCTGTTTTAATAGGCTCCCAAATTCCAAACATTTTCAATTTTCAAAATAACATCTTATACTATGTTATGGAAGTACTTTTATTAAATTATTAATTTAATTTTTATTATTTAATTATATATTATATATAGTATTTATATAATATACAATTGTAATATACATAATTTTATAACAACTAATTATTAAGTAATTACTCATTAATTTTAAAAATTAAAAAAAAGAAACAACAAAAAAAGTATTTTCCAAGTCTGTATCCAATTTAATATACACACTTATTTATCTATGATTAGGCAAGAACAAACATAAAAGAGACAACCTGAGTTTGGACTCAGACTTGAATAGGTAGGACATGTACTTTAGATTTCATGTCTCACAGCTGGGTTATACTGGGATCTTTGATTTGAGCAAATAATTCAGATGATAATACATGGTGTCTTTATATTTCATCATTTATCTCAGGTTTCAAATGTCTGTTAACTATTTTTCCTTTACTGTTAAATAAATGAAAAAAAAAGTTTGTGAAAAAAAAAAGCAAAATAAAAGTCAAGTAATTCTATCTTCTCTCCCTTGTCTCATAATTAGGTCATAAAGGCCTAGGGATTGACTCTGCAGTGGCCAAAGCGCAGGACCAAGCTGGTGATCAGGTAAGGTTTGGAGCAGCATAAAAACACCAGAAATTAAGTATGGGGATCCAGGTAGAAATGTCAGTTCTGAAGAACTACATAAGCAGTCCAGCTGGTAACTTAGGTCAAGATACCTAGAATTTGAACATGGGTGTGATATTAGTGTGAAGAATGGCTGAGCTAGAGGCTCTTTATATAGTCCCAGGTAATACTGGAAATCAATCAATTGAAAGCTATTGAGCATGTACTAAGTGCAAGGTATTGTGGAAAACCATTGTTTTCAAGGGCAGCTTTCACAAACCCATGGTGGGAATGCCTACATTTGAAAAGTACAATATTGTACGAAATATAAGATATCTAAAAGAAAGTCTATTTGGAAGGGGGAAAAGTATATATTAAAAAAAAAAAAAAGTTAAGCAGAATTACCATACACCCAAACATTTACCTACTTAGAAAAAAAAAATTATTATGTTTCTAAAAGCAAGCAAGGAAAGAGGAAGCATTGTATGAGAGACAGAAGTTTGTAATTGGAATCAGGAAAAATCAAGTTAAATTTATGCCCTAGATATAAGCAGTGTGACTGTGCAAGCCACTTAACATTTTAAAATCATAATTTTCTCAGCTACAAAATGAGGGTAATGATAACTCTTATCTCAAAGGGCTGTTGTGAAGATCAAAGAAGATAACATATTTAAAGGGACATTTACTGGTATGGGGAACTCTAGGGTAGAAAAAGATATCTACTCTGAAAACCTTTCTTGGAGAATTTTACCTAGACAACTAAGGGGACAAATAACATGCCCAGGATCACCTGTTTATTGTGTGACAGAGGCAATTTTCAAATCCAGGTTTTTGTGGCTTTAAGGATGGCTTTCTATTCACTATATTTTTCTACTTCTATTGCTAAAAGACTTTGTAAGGTCTTAGATTGTTATAGTAATGCCAGCTATTGGTTTGTCATTAAAATATTGTTAATATCTGTTGTTAATTTATAAAAATATAAAGCCTCAAAGGAAATTAAAGCAAATTCAGGAGAGCAAAGATCTTTATGGTAGAAAACTGAAATGAGAAGTTGGACTTTTCATGACTGAGCAGGAGAATGAAGGGAAGAGGAGAAGGGGAAAGAAATAAACTTTATATAGTGCCAAACATGTGCCAGACACTATGCTAAGTGCTATGAAAGTATTATTTCATCTAATCCTCATAACAATCTTGGGAGATAGGTACCCTTAGTATCCTCACTTTACAGTTGAGGAAACTGAGAGAAACAGAGTTAAGTGACTTATTTGAGTCTAGGAGCCATCTAACTGCCTCATTGCCACAGATGAGTCACTCTTACTTGACTGAGCATCCCATTTTCCTTCTTTCTTTTAAACCCTCCCTGGAACAATTATTCACTCAATTTTTTAAGCTATGCATCTTTATGTGTATATGTTTATTTTTATGTTTATCAAATCTTTGATTCTATTGCTCAAATGATACCCAGTGAGGAACTGCTTCTGCCAATATATACATATATATATATATATATATATATATATATCTCAATGTGTTTTCTTCAATCATAGTTTTAGAAAGTTGCTTGGGGCAATGCAAGTACAACCCTAAATGTCAGAGGAGGGACTGGAACCTAGGTCTTCTTGACTCTGGGTCCACCTCCCTATACACTGTGTTACCATGCTATCAGTGAAAAGTGTACTGGCTCTGGAGTCAGAGAATCTCCATTCAAATTCTTCCTCTGATGATTAGTGCTTGTGTGAACCTATTCAAGTAACTTGACCTCTCTTGGTCCCAAGTTCCTATACTGTAAAATTAGGGGGTAGTAGTGGATGACACCTAAGGTCTAAATTGTTGATAAAATGCCCCTATTATTATTATTGTTGTTATTATATAACACTTATACAGTTAATTTTTTTAGCTAAAATATAGGACTTCATATCTACCCAAATAAAATTCCATTGCCCTATATTTTACTCAATAGTCTACCCTACTGAGAGATTTTTAGAATGCCAACTTTGTTGCCCAACATACTAGCTAGTTTTTTCAGCTTTGGGTTTGCTGAAAATTTGATGTATGCCATCCTTGTTAAACATAAAAAAATAGCTGCTGCCATAGACTTGTTACACGTATTTGGGGAAAGGAGAAAGGAAGGAAGAGAATAAGTATTTATATGTGGGCTCTATTAAATGCTGAGACTGTTTCTAAGTGCTTTACAAGTACAATAATAATTTTAATTATAACTAGCATTTGCATAGCACTTACATGTCTTAATTACTACTACATTTGATATTCACAACAGCCCTGGTATGAAGGTGCTATTAAAACCCTCATTTTACATTTGAAGAAACTGAAGAAAATCTAGGTTAAATTGATTGCACAGGGTCACACTGCTGGTAATGTTTGAGTAGAATTTGAACTCAAGTCTTTCTGACTGTTCCTAGTGTACTTTCTACTCTTCCACCTGACTGCCTTTATTTCTTAATTGACCACTAGAGATCTCTTAATCTCTTTTAAAAATCTCTCATTTTCTAGTAGAAATCCTTCATCTAAATTGACATTGATCCATTAATTACTACTTTGGGTCTTGTCATTCAACCAGTTTTTTTATCTTAATTATACTCTAAGCTACCTCACATCTCTCCATCACATTCACAAGGAAAATATATGAGATTTTAGAAAATTCCTTCACTGAAATCTAGCTGTGCCTATAGTAGTCTTCTGATTTAAAAATCCAGTAATAATATACCAAAAGAAATAAGATTAATTTAATATGAACTCTTCTTGAAGACTGGTTTCTAGTGATTTCTATATCCTTTCAAAAAATTTCCTAAGTCCTTTCTTTAATAATATGCCTTACATGGAATAGTTTATCTGTCAGATTTATGGATAAAGAAATAATTTACAACCAAGGAAGGTATAGACAGCATTATAAAATATAAAATAAATAAATTTGATTATGTAAAATTAAAAATGTTTCACACAAATATAACCAATGCAACAAAAATTATAAGGAACGTAGAAAACTGGGGGGAATTTTTTCCCCACTATATATATGATAAATGTCTCATTTCTGGAGTCAGGATTTTCATTGAGGAAGTTAATGAAGCTAGTAACAAGAGGAGTGGCTCTTTCTAATCCACTGCTTTGATCCCTGAAACTGTCTTGTTCTATTGCTCTCCTAACCTCTATTTGTGTTGGAAATTCATTTTTACCATTCTTTGCTCAGATCTGGAAGGGAAGAGACAAGTTCAAATAGCACCATCAACTTTGCTTAGGTAAAGTCATCATCAAATCATTAATGACCAGTACAGTAATATGTTGCCAATATAATATTGCTGCTGCCTTCCCCTTCCATTAATCTCCATTAAAATCATCATTTTGCTTTATGGATTTTTATGTAATCCTAATATATGAAACTACTCCATTACCTCTTCTATTTATTTCTTTCCTTTTTGAAAGAGAAATTGAAAAATGATTTTTTGTATGAGGAATTAATCATATTTCATTACTGAGTTAAATATCACCAAGTCATATTGATAACCATGTGACCAAATTTACCCTGTGCTAAGATATTTACTTCATGCTCTTTATTACTTAACTTTTACTCAGACTTTTTATTACCCATAGACATTTGCAAAGACAACAAAATTATTTTTTTAATTGGTCTCTGCTTGGATATTTTCTCCTGAGAATTATTGGTTCTTCACATTGTTATTCTTCTTCTTGAAACATTTATGCCACTCCCTATAGTATCTGGCTTGATGTATGGGCATTTTTCTTTCTTCCTTTTCATCTTCATTTCAAATATCCCTTATTCAGATTTGCAAATCTCTAGGGAAATGTAGTTTTACTGGTCCTTGTAGATTAACTCCACCCCTAGTCAAAAGCCTGTAACTCTTCTATCTTAACTAAAAAGAATTAGAAGCAACTCAGCTGCTTTTTATTCTTATTGGCTTTAATCAAGAATCATTATCAGCTCTATGTCAATGGTTTGCATTAAAAGAAAAAAAAAAACAACAACAAAAACAAACAAACAAACAAAAAAAAATCCTCTCAGATATTATACTTCTTTATTTTCCAACAGAAATTAGTTGAGGACATTTTTATACATTAATCAGATAATTGAGAAAGTTTGAGCCAATGCATTTTTTAAACCAGTTCTCTGATGTAATCAATGTAGGGAGGTTCTTTTAAGGAATTTCTTCTATCAATGCAAATCATCATTTTTGCAATTTATAGTCTTAGAGTGTTTACCAGAATGTGAAACTTACCCAGAGTTACTTTACATAGATAGTACAAACAGAGGTGAGAGTCTGAAACCAATTCTCAATTTGCTATATCAAAATATTGTTATATTAATGATGCAAGGTTTACATAACAATATGATACAACAGATATCATGAAACATGTATAATGTATGTGCATTGTTTGAGGTAGTTTTTAAGTCATATCAAAACTTTTGGTGACTTTGATGAGGTCTAGAATTGGGGTACCTAAATGGAATTAGTGTTTAATTGAGGTCTAGAGGCAGGTTCAGGGTAGAGGGAGTCAAACAGAGCTCCCCTGTAACCCCTTTGGATTTGGCGCAAGGAGAGGCAGTTAAATAAGGTCTAGTGGTGGTGCAGAGTCCCCTGTAAAGGAATTTACAGACCTGAAAACCTAGATTGATAAAATAGGTTTATTTTGGGGTTTGGAAGTAAGGTTAAAGTCTAGTTAGTAAAAGGTGTTAAGTAAAGAGAAGAGGCACTAGAAACAGGATTACAATGGACAGAGATCCAATCATAAGGCTGCCATGTTTGGAACCTCTTCTCTTTTATAATGAGAGATTTAGCTAAAGGGGCCTGTGGGTGGAATCCCAAATTGTCTCAGATCTGGGTGGGGGTTGTGAAAGCCTGTATCTCCTATTGGAATTCAAAAGGGTGCTTTTGACCAAGATTTGTGAATGAGAGGTCCTAGCTTCTTGAATTGATAATGCATCAGCTAGGAAGGGCTGGAAATCAAAAAGGAATAAATTCATCTGGAAGGATTAGTTTCTTAAAGGGAGCACAACCCACATCAACTTTATTTGAGGTTTTTGGAAGAATACTGAAGGGGTTTGTCATTTTCTTTGTACAGATAAAGAAACTGAAACAAACATGATAAGTAATCTGTTCAGAGTCATTCAGCCAGTATCTGAAACGAGATTTGAATTCAGGATGATGAGTCTTTCTGTCTCAGACCCAGAAGTGAATTGCTAGCTATAGCTAGAAATATATATATATATACATATATATATATATATATATATATATATATATATATATGTATATGTATATATATATATATGTATGTATATATGTATATATGTATATGCATGTATATATATGTGTATATATATGTATGTATATATATATGTGTATATATGTATATATGTATATGTATGTATGTGTCTGGCTGTCTTTGGTGTATCTATCCTATTTCTCTCTCTGTCCCTCACTTTCTACATAAACACACACACATATGTATACACACATGGACATACTTACAAATAAATACACTTTCTATATACATATAAATATATATGTATATATATTTTTTCTCTATAGATTATTTACACACATAGAATATGTGTGTGTGTATATATATATATATATATATACTTGCATATATATATATACATATATATATGTACAAGTATATATATATAAACATACACACATATTTTTTTTCTCCAAATACATACATGCTTTCTTCACATGAATATATATCTTTGCCTATGTCTGTCCATTTCTTTAAAACTAGACAGTTTTGGGTCATCTCCCATGTATCAGAGATAGCTGTTGCATAAAGGGGTCAGATTATTTTTTATCTAGTAAATTTATTTTTAATACACATTGCTTCATGAATCATGAATTAGAAGAGAAAAATCAGAGCAAAAAGGAAAAAAAAAAAAACATGGAAGAGATAAAAAAAAAACAACCCCAAAAAAACCCCCAGAAAAAATACACGAACCTAGTATGTATTGATTTATATTCAATCTCCATAATACTTTTTCTGAATGCATCTGGCATTTTCTCTCCAAAATCTAGTGGGATTGCTTTGGATCACTGAACCACTGAGAAGAACCAAGTCTTTCATAACTGATCATCTTACATTCTTGCTGTTATTGTGTAAAATGTATTCCTGATTCTGCTTGTTTTGCTCATCATCAGTTCATGTTAATTTTTTCAGGCCTTTATAAAATCAGCTTGGTCATCACTTTTTATAGCATAATAATATTGCATTATCTTCATATATGAAAATTTGTTCAGTCATTCCCCAGTTGATGGGCATATACTCATTTTTCAACTCTTTATTATCACAGAAATTGCTGCTAGAAACATTTTTGCATATGTGGGTCCTTTCCTTTCTTTTATGATTTCCTTATGATGTACTGGGATATAAACCCAGTAGTAGCATTGCCTTGTCAAAGGGTCAGATTATATTTTAAAGATTTTGTGCTTAGATTAGCCAGGGCTCCAAACCAGAAAACTGGGATTATCATTCCTCAAGCCCAATAGGCTTGTAATATTCTGTGCTTTATAAGTATTATAGACATGATATATTGAAGGAAGGAATTCTGTCATTGAATGAATAAATCAACATTATATATTCTCCATTAGACAGCATAGTAAACATTCCTTGTTATCATGGTAGCCTAAGAGTTCCTCCTAATTTTTCAGTGTCTCAGGCAGTATTCGTGAATGTCATTAAAAGTCATTGGTATAGGCTGATCCCCCCAAACCTGCTATATGACCCATGTTATATTCTGTGTTATGATTCTTCTTCATCATGTCTGTTCTTATGTGTGGTCAGCTCAGTACCTTCCTCTGACTAAATATTCTGATATAGCACTTACTAAATGCTTATTGCTTGATTAGCTATTTTATCCTCTACTGATATAACTTTCATTCTTCTCAGCTCAGGTAGGATCTCATATGTTGAGAAATGTTGGTTTTGCTCTTGTTGGAAGTCTTCAAGCAGGAATTGTATCACCATTCATCAGGTATGTTATGGTGGTGATTCCATTTGTATATAGTCTGGACAAGATGGCTACTAAGGTTCATAGCAACATTACAGTTTCCTCCCATCTGATATGTTCTTTCAGCTATATGGAAAGCTTTTAAGGTTTCCCTAGTACTTTAGATATCAGCAAAAGGAGTCTTGAAGTTCCCCTAATCTACTTAATAGTTGTAACTCATTCACCAGAGAGCTCAGTATTAATAATGGTATTTATTCATGATTAGAGTCTATCCTCTTAAGTCTTACTCTACTAATTATGGATCAACTTTCTATGGGTACAGACAGACTTAACCAAAGCAAGATTATTTTTGTGTTCTCAAACTGAGTTCAATTCTTTCTCCTTTGAAGATCAATTGAAACAGGGTATGGGAGAGCTTTTTCCTGAGAGTTTAAGCAATGAAATATATGTAGCTAATTGGGGAATAAGAGCATATTGATTTCAATCAGTCTTTGGTATTAGCTGAAGAATGAATGAGAAAGCTCTTATTATGTTCGTATCAAGTATATTGTTAGAACTTATCCAGAAAATTTCTTGTAAAAATGATTGCAGGGTGTGTGTCAAGGTTAACTCCTCCAAAATAGAAAACCTGTTGATCAGATGTGAAATTTAATTGATCAAAGTAAATTTGTGAAATTTATAACAAAGGCTGCAATATTGTCTGCCTTCTTTGATTAATGCCCTTTACATGGACTATAACACATGGAGTGTTTCCTATGTAGCTACTGAAACTTTCAAGGAAGGTAGGTTGCATAGTAGATAGTCCATTGGCCTTGGAATCAGGAAGACATCTTCATCAGTCTAAATCTAGCCCCAGACACTAGTTGTATTATCCTAGACAAGTCTGTAAAATGAGCTAGAGAAGGAAATGACAAACCACTCCAGTTTCTCTATGAAGAAAACCCCAAATAGAATCACAAAGAATAGAGCAGAACTCAAATGACTCAACAATAATAACTGAAATTCTCAAATTATTTTTAAAAGTCTAACAAAATCAGAGTAATCTAAATTAACATATAACTTTACAACAGCTATTTGATGAAATTGGAAATCCTAGAGTTATAAAGTCACTAAGAGATTTTTAGAGCATTGTTTCTTACATTATTTTCAGTTTCTAGACCTACTAATAATCTTTTCTATTATGTAAGAAAAAAAAAATCCAATGATGACTCAACTCACCAGAACAAATAGTAAAACTGACTACTGTTAATAAGCCACTAGTGCAGTACATTTGTTTCTTAGTTTAGTACCTAGTTGTTGTTATATAAGTTTTAGTTATTACTATTACTAATACTGTTATTATCACTATTACTTTGATGAAGATGTAATTTCAGAGTATGTGATTTCCTCTATGTCCTCATGTCAATCATGGAAAATACTAATTAATTAGTATTAATTAATACTAAAACAAAAGAACAGAAGAAAAAAACAAACAAACATGAGCCATAAACATTAAAAAAAGTATACTAAGACCACCAGAGAATAATGGAGCTATATTTTTTCTTTTATCAAAAATCTCTAGAAAGGACTACATAGATCTTCTTTACCTATCCTTCCCTAACATTTCATATCACAGATTTAAAAGCCCAACCATGGGGTGATCCTTCCTATTATGTTGTCATTCATGTTGGTAAAATGCCACATTTAAAATTAAGTTTTCAAAGATAAGCCCTACTGCTTGATTTTATAACCATTTGGTAATTTCATTTTGGAAATCAGTTCCATTTTTGGCGGCAAGATTTGGCAAGATGAAAAGACTCCTAAACAACAAAGCTGACATATTCAGTTCCTTCTATTAACAAAAAAAAAAAAAAAACCCAGGAAGAAGTTTCAAACCACCTTGAACACAATGGAACAAAGAGAAGTGATATAGTCAGTAAACTAAGTTTAAATTCTGGACTCAAGGCAGAGCAAGCATTTCAGAGAAGGCCCCCTTTTTCCTTTTGTCAACTATAAAATAAACTGTTCTCCAGTGGAGAGGGTTTGTTTGGCTAATTTCTATATATATGTGGACTTGGCTTTAAAATGGAACAGTTCAGCTCTTTTTTTAAACACCAAATGTCAACAGTTTAGTATAGAGGATTCTGTTCTTTGATACCTGCTATAATATAAGAAGTTGCACCAAAAGAAAAAAGAGAAACCTTGAAGAATATTTGTTGCCATGAGAAATATGTGCAGATTTTATTTGTTTTCTTTTAGGCATTTTAGCCTAGACTTTCCCTTGTAATTAGAGAATCTGACTTCATTCATTACAGCTAGGAAAATCTCAATAATTTAATTAGAAGTATTGAAATAAATTTCAGCTTTTTGAGTTTTCATTTCCCTTTGGTGAGCTGAATTGATTTTTTTTTTCTTTTACATATGTACATGTATTCACTCAGACTAGGGCTAGTTTTGCTTTAAAAAAAAAGCTATATAAATTCAGTGTTTGGAGTGGACTCAGTGCCTAAGGCTCCAAACTGCAAATGAGAAACATTGATTAGTTTCTTAGTTGGTAACTAGGTGATATTACCATCAGGATTTGCCATCCTGCAGACTCAGAGAAGCCCTTTCCTTCACTATTGTACCAAAGCTTAAATTGGAATGACACGTGGAAAATAAGCTTTTTGAAACTGAGGTGGAAGTTAATACATATGGATTCAACTCCCTTTACCCAATTCTTTCTGTTTTTGTCCATTTCTAGGGCAACAAGCCCTGCTTCATCACAGTTCTGCAATCCCAGTACACTATATAAACTTCCATTTTTACCTCCTTCTCCCAACTTTTCCTGACTTGGGACTGAGAAAAGCAGGTTTGCAATCCATTAATATCCACAGGGGAAATAGAGACAAAAGCTCAGGGACAGACCTTGATGGGGAATCTCCAGTATCAGACTAACATTCCATATTCATATGATGGAATGGGTTTTGATCTCTCTATCCCTACATAATTTGAATCTATATTACCTTGGGGATCAGCTGTTGTCCTGTGTATTATTAGAATGACAGTTGTTATCTGCCAGAACACCTCTAATGGTTCCTAATTCTGATGGCAAACCGAACTGTAGATCTTTTGTTTTAAGGCTATTTGATTATCACTGGAAGATGTTTGCATTTTGATTTCTCCATCTCTTTGTATTAAGTAGTTTGCCTCTTCAAATTAGAACTCAGTTTTCAGATATTCTTGTACAATTTGGGGGCACTATTTTGAAATGCACCAGTCTACACTTTGACCATTTTCTTGTTCACTTCCCTGATACTTTCTGATTTGGTTATGGGGAATCATACAAGTAACAGCAGATTACAATAACCTTTTCTTCTTCCCTTTCCTCCCCCTTTGTTTATTTTCTCATTTTCACAATAAAGATTTCCTATAATAAAAGGGAAAATTATGATCAGAAGTAATGGAACCCAGGCTAATCATTTCACTTGCTACTAATTGAGAGAGCTAGTTTTGAGATTAGAATTTTTACAAAGTCCTACTTTTGATAAGTATTCCTAGTTTCTCAAGGAAAGACTGTGTCATATCCCATAATTTGTTTAGCCCTTGTTCTATTGTTGGTTTTCTACTCCCCAACACTCCCCTCAATTTCTACTTCTTTACTACTACCACTACTACTACTAATACTGCTATAAACATTTGTGTATTTATGCATCCTTTTCTTAATTTTTTGATCTCTTTGGATATTGTAAAGAAACACAGAGATTTTTTGAGATACTTAAGAACTCTCATGGATATATTGGTTTAGAAGAGTCATGTTGAAGCCTGCTGCCCACTTCCTGACAGAGAAGCAGTGGACTCAAGTTATGTAATGAGATGTACACCTCATTCTGTGTATGGCCCATATATAAATTTCTTTGACTTAACTATGTGTATTTCTTGGGAATTTTTTTTAAAATTTTTTCCCCATGGGGAAAAATAGGAGAAAGGAAAATATATCCTTGTTAACGGAAAATAACTACAATAACAAAAGAAGAGAAGGTTATGGAATCTGAACCAGTTCTATTCCCAACTTCAGTTTTTATCTCTTCAGGCTATAAATTAATTAAGATCTAATAATTGTGTTTCTTCTCTGCCTGCACACTAATTGGTCCTAGAAAGAACAAATTGTAAATGCTGAACCCATTTTTCACTCCCTCATTTGCCCCAAATCACATGCTAGATTGTAGTAGATAGCAAGCCCCAATTCCTAGACAGTGATCATAGGTGTATAGGGGAACAAGAGATATAGATCACTCAGGTTTGTACTTCTTCATTTTGTCCTAGTTGATTATTTTGTGAGTGATGTAATGGAGTTGTCACTTGCACCCCATTTGCCCTAAGCAGCCAGCCAGACTTCCCTGAGCCCTTCCTGTATGACTTGGCTTCTGGTCTTGGGCTCTGGGAAGAGGAAGAAGGAGGGAAAGTAGAAGTGAATAGCAATAATACCCTGGTCCCTATGCTTTAGCTCTGGGATCATCTTGGCCAGTTAGACCTTATATGAGGACCCTAGAGAATATATATGGATCTCTGTGACTGCATTTCAACTTCTTGTTTGTTGTTGTTTGAATTTTCTTGGAAAAGACATTTTAGTGGTTTGATATTTCCTGCTCCAGCTTATTTTACAATTGAAGAAACTGAGTTAAGTGATATTTTCAGGGTCACACAGCTTGCAAAAAAAAGTTTGAGTTTGAACTCAGGAAGAGGAGTCTTTCTGACTCTAGGTCTGGAGTTCTATCCACTGTGCCATCCAGCTGCTATACTCCTACTATTGGAATATTAGAGTACTTGCAGATCAGGAAGCTAAAATTCAGAGAATTCAAATGAGTTACCCAAGACCATCTTGCTAGTGACCCTCAAAGGAGAATTAGGAGTTTTGATTTTTCATTCATTCCTCTTTCCTTTGAACCAGAAAGATTTCTTATTTAACCAGTCTGATTAATTTGTATGTGACCTTGCCAGAAAGTCAAAGAGAAGACAGCCAGTATATCTATGCACCTCAGGCAGTGTTTGAAAATTGAAATCACCTGTAATTGAAACGTATATTTTCCGTGCCTTTTTGGCTACTGAAAGATCATAAGATATTTGCTATGGAGCTAGGAGAGACTTAGAAGAGTTCACTCAGGTCAACACTTTCATTTTAATTTTTTTAAGTTTTTAAAAATTATATTTTATTCAAAACTTAAGAAATAAAACAAGAATTTCCTTAACATAGTAGAATAAAGAAAAAAAAATTGTATATAAAAGTGTGAATACATTATGTACAGTTTGCTATTCTTTTTAAATATATAATATTATCATCAACTTTTTTCTTCTCCTCTAAGAGGGCTACCATTAGACACAAATATATATGTGTGCATATGTGTGTGTATTGTGTGCATATATACATATATATATATATAAACACATGCAAAATCATTCTATGTATCCTCTATCAGTTCTTTTCTAAATCTTAGATCAATGAAGAATCTTGACCAATTGCACACAGTGCAGGATTTGAACTCACATCCACTCACTCATTACAGAGCCAATTACTATTTCTGCTGAAACAAAGCTTTCCCTGGTAGCTTGGGTTTTCTATCACAGTATAAAAACTGATGTGATTTGGAAGTGGAATTTCATGGACTTAAAAATATGCACATTGATGAAAAATAATGTCACTCTTTTAACATATCCCTATAATCAATAAAGCCATCCATATGGCTTTGTTTTATTTACATTAGGATCACGGGACCATTTGTTGTAAAGTTGGAATAAACCTTAAAATTCAGTCCTCTCATTTTTCAGATGAGAAAATTGAAGCCTACAGAGTGAAAGTGACCTCCTTAGAATCGCGCAGGTATTAAGTGCTCTTTAATAATCAACCAAAATTTTATAATCCTAAGAACAGTTTTCTACTCCCTGTTCCTCACCACCAGCTCCACATAGACAGCAAAAAATTATCAAATAAATGAATTTTGAAATGTTAAGATTCAGTCCTTTTGAGTTTTTTCAAGGTTTTGTAACCTGTATTATACCAAAAAATAAAAATAATCCAGCTGAATTTATTCTTATTATTTATTATAATTCTTATTATAAACATATTAGGATCAATTAGTGAACAGAGCTGGCTTTGGATTTATGAAAATGTGAGTTCAGAAAAAAGTATATTTTATTACCCCTAGATGGCTGCTTACATTACCCATTCTGAGTCCTAGCTTTGATCAAGATTTTCTAACCTTGCATGCATCATGTAAATTGCCCAAATAATGGGATATACTTTCACTGAAAAAACTTAATGTTCTGCTATAGACACTGAAAGCAGAAGAAATAGATTGAGTCTATTTTTGCCCCTGACTTTTGGAAAGAAGGTTTTTTTTTTTTTTTTTTTTTTTTTTTTTTTTTGATGAAACATCATAGAAAAGAGACTGACTGCTTTTTCTAAAATTTAGTAAGATCAATACAGAGGGGGAAATGTAGCTTTCTTCACTTCCTATTTCATGCTGAATGTCAACAGCTTTACCATGTCTGCTTTAGAATGTCATGAATAGGAGCTAGCTATTCTTGTTCACCATGAGCTTGAGGTGCTGGGGGAAGACTGATGTACCAGCAGTGAGAGAATCTGTCACATCCAAGCAAAACTGAGGAAGAAATTCTAGTTAGTGTTTCCAGAAATTAAAAAAAAAATGCACCACAAAAATGGATGACTCAGTATTGCCATGTACCCAACAAGAGTGTGAAAATTCATTTTGGCAAATTCAAAGTCCATTGCAAACTCCTGCACATGGATCCTCAGATGCCTTATTATTTTCCCAGAGGCTGTTTGCTCTATAGTTGAAGTTATAGAGAAAAAGAGAATAATACTTGGCTCATGTATTTATAACTAAATTGGCACCTTTGAGTTTGTGGGGCTTTTTCTTTTTTCAGTACTGATCTTTAATTTCATCAGTGCTGAGAATTCCCTGTTTGCAAACTCTGTCCACCCAGGCAGATAAGCAATTCACCTGAAATTTATCTTTTTAGAGACTATCAAGGGACTCAGGGAAGTTATGATTTTGCCAGGGTCACACAAATGATATGTGTAAGAGTTATACCTGAATTCAGATCTTTAGTAATCTTAAGTAGACTACCTATTAAATGGATGGCACATGTCTATATATTACATTATGTAATTAAACCTAGCTGGATTTTTATTTTCCAGTACAATAGAGGTGGCAAAACCTTGAGACAATTTAAAATGATTGAATTAAAACATTTTAAATCTAGTAATTTGAAAATTTCTTGATATGTGTAGGAGGGAGAGGGGGGAATTGAAGGGTTGTAGAGTGGGAAGGAAATGAAGTATAAAGCTCAGTTTTTGGAATTGGAAAATTTTGGTTTGATAACTGATGGTCATTTAATACTTAGGCGCTCTGGACAAATAATTTCATCTTTCTGAGCCTCAATTTTCTCCTTTTTAAATGAAAGGATTGGATTTTAAGAACTTTAAAATCGCTTCTAGCTTTACAACCATGGTCCCATCTTGTTGTTTGGTCTTTTTATAGTTGTGTCTAACTCTTTGAGACCCTTTTTGGAAAAACATAGTGGAGTAGTTGCCATTTCTTTCTCTAGCTCATTTTTTTTCTTTAGTTCATTTTTATAGATGAACAAATTGAGGCAAACAGGGTTAATTGACTTCTGCAAGGTCACACAGCTAGCAAATGTCTGAGGCTGTATTTGAACACAAGAAGAAAAGTTTTCCTGATTCCAGACCTGGCACTCTATCCATGTGCCACCTGCTTGCCCATGATCCTATGATTTGAATGTAAATATATAAGATCTATTTAAATAGTGTTAATGATTGTAGGGATTTTTTGAAATGCTGATGACCAAAAAGATCTAGTTCATAGCATCTTTAACTTTAAGGATTATAAATTTGGAACTAGAGGGGACATCAAGAAATCATTTAATTAAACTCTCATTTCTAGAGATGAGAAAACTGAAGTCTACCAGGGAGCCTCACATGTGGTTAATACAGAGGCATAATTCGAAAGTCCTATCACTCCACAGGGTAAATAAACATTAAAAACATTAAATGCATTAGGAATCACATGAATTTTTTAATGGCACATCATTATGCCTTTATCTCTCTCTCTCTCACTGTGTGTGTGTGTGTGTGTGTGTGTGTGTGTGTGTGTGTGTGTGTGTGTGTAGGGATTGGTGTTCTAGAAAAAAGAATCTTATGAAAGCAAATTAATTTCATGGGAGAAGAAGAAACCTTTTGTCAGATATTGTGGAAAATTGAAATGTATTAAATTATATATTTATGCAAAGCATATTTTCATATGTTAATTTGCTTTTGCAAGTAAGATGATAGAAATAAAAGATTAAATCTGGGAAAATCTTGTTACCTCTTTTATTAAGTTTTTTATCAAATATTGTATTAATGTATCCTAGAATCATAAAAGTTTATAGTCAGAAGCAATGGCAGTGGTCATCTATTCTAACCAATACTTGAAAAAGCATCGCCTCTATTATATACTCCTTTCTTCACTTTGCTTGTGCTTGAAGTTTTAAAAAGTACTTCACATTTATCATTTGATTCTGATGCCAACCTTATGCAGATGTGAAAACTGAGACTCAGAGAAGTTTACATACATGTTAACAACAAAAGTGATGGCTCTTAAGAGCCAGGATGTTGAGAGAAAGGGCATTGTTTATTTTTAGTTTAAATTTAAAATCTTTTCAGCTTAAGTTGATTTTGCAAATGGACTCCTCCCTAGACTACCATCACAAGAAACACCTCAGCTATATTTCATGTGCTGAAATAAGGAGAGACAACTTCAAAATTAATTTCTCCCAAACTAATATTTTCTAGCGTCCATTTCTAAATATAGTGTTAAGACAAGACTTACAAAGCTACACACACACACACACACACACACACACACACACTCACACACACACACACACACACATTAAAAAAAAAAAAAAAAGTTTCCCTCCAAAATATGGCTTTGTTATATAGCATGTCATTTTCTTTTCAATTAAAATAATTGTTGGTTTCTCTCTACAAGAGGCAGTGGCATAATGGATAGAAAACTGATTTTAAAGTTAGGAGGTCCATTTCTGACATATATTGCTTATGTGACCCTGGGCATATCATTTAACTTCTTAATTTTATTTTTTGAAAACTTAATTTCCAATATGATGTAGACATTCATTGGCAGAGGGAAATTCCTCACTTGGGAACTCCCTATATAAATGAAATATATATATATATATATATATATATATATATATATATATATATATATATATATATATCAATTGATAATTATTGTATGTTTTATATACATATATATATGCATACACATATGTATGTATATATCCATCCATCTATTCATCTATCTATCTATATCGATCTATCTATCTATCCATCTTATTTATTTCCCTAACAAGAGGTTTTTCAATGTGGATGTCTTTGAGTCTGTGAGCAGTTTTTTTGGGGGGAGAACTTTGAACTTGGATGAAGAAAAATTACAAATTTATATTTCATAATCTCTAAATAAAATTTTAGTTTTCCTTAAATTATAAATGCAGGCAATTATTCTGAGAGCTCTTAGTCTTTATAGGATGTCTAAAGGAGTCCATGATAAAAATAAAATGAAGAACCCTTGTTCTATGAAATATCAATACCACTTCCTATTTGAGAAAAATTCCCTATGAACAAAGAGAAATAGTTCAAAAAATAGTTGAAATTGTGTCCATGTCTGCTTCTTTACCAAGAAGAAGAAATGAGATTCATCTATTCTCTGAGACCACACTGATGGGTCATTTATGGAACATTTTGAGTAATGCTTTTGGCATCTTTGGGTAGATTGGCTGTATTAAACAATAGAATCATTTTGGAAAGATCAAGAAATCCAGTCATAAGAAATAAGCAGAACATATGAGACAGACTTTCTATCTTATTGATAGTATTACTCCCTTCAGTGATGGAGAGTATAGTGCATTCATGCCTACTCATCCTTTGCTTTTTCACTAAGGGTGGATGGTTTCATCTCATTCTTTTTATGTTGTTTGTATACTAACAGAACATGTTGATTGTTCATTGTTCATTCCTTGCTTTTCCTACATGACTGATGGTCCATTTCCTCTTCTTCAGATGACATCTATCTCATCCATTTCATTAATTCTCTTGTGCAATTCTTTGTTAGTAATCAATTGCAATTTATTTACATTTACCAGACTTTTCCATTGCCCTTCAGGTCACTCCATTACTCAAAGACAGTTGTTATCACTAACTACAAAGGAAAACCAAAGTGAATGGAGAATGCCACTTGCCCAACTGTGGTTTGCAATTGGTTGCATGACTGGTCCATTGATAAATACATCTCAGACAGTCACATCAGATGAACAACACTGGTTAGGGAGAACTGGTTGGCTGGATTTTGGGAAATTTTATATTGCTTTTAAAGATTCCCAAGCTCCTTGCTTCTCCTCACTGCTAGAATGTTATTCCTGGAATATAGGAACCATTTTTTTAATACTTTCTTTTTATCTACTCACTCTATAGATGTTTGTTGACTGTTTTTTTTTTTTTTTTTTACCTGAAACAAAGGTCTGCCTTATTAACCATAATATTTTTGCATTTTTTTTGGCCATGTCATGATACAGAAAAGATAGGGAAATATTTATACAAGTAGGTAATGTAAAACACATTCGACCATAGTGTAGTCTTGAAACACAGTAAGTCATATTTAAAATCTTAAAATCCAATGATAAGTCTTGTAGCTGCAGAGATACCTAGAGTTCCTGGTTACTGTTGAATGGTCCATATGTTCATGCACATCATAAAACATGCATGTCTTAATGGATCTGGGAATTTATTCTAGCCTTTAGGCTTCCTTTCCTTGAAAGAACAACTGTCCAGCTGTTTTCCCTGGAGCACAGAAATGGGATTAAGGTTTCATCTTGAAAAGGTATAGGCACTGTAAGAAATAAGCTACAGGGCTGTAAGTCAAGTACCCTCTTAAACTGTTACTCTCTTGAGGAAACACTATTTAAAGGAGAATTTTGGTGAGTCTGGTTGGGTGTCTCTCCTGAAGGCCTTTATCAATTTAATCATCAACAGCTTAAGGTTTAAATTAATTTTACCAATTTTAGCTCTGGCTTTTTTTATGTTTATTTCCAAAAAAACTATTGAACATATAAGAGTTACATGTTACCTGAATTCCTCTAATGTTATAAACTTCATGTCTCAGATCAGTTCTCAGATAGAATGCTAGCATTCTGGGGGAGCTAAATAAATACTAGATAATAATAAATGAGAAGAGACAGGAAATATTGCAGAGAATAGAAGTGAGAACATATTTGGGAGGAAAAAAATCACCTCCTTTTCATTTAAAGCCAGGGCTCTGATGAATGTTTTGAAGGCTATGAATTTTTATTTAACAAGATCTTGCATATGGTAAAGCCCTGTGTATGTTCTGGGGTTCTTGTGTGGTTTGAAAAGAGGTAGAGTTGACATCTCCTGATCAGACATATCTATTATGAGGAACTTGGGACAAGAGGCTACTTTGCTCTCCTCAGGAAAATGGGGTATCAGGCTAGAATTATATCTATCTATTCCCTTAAATGTTATTAGTCTAGTAGATATTATTGAGCAAAATATAAGCTCTCTTCATTGGGCCATTATTATTTGGGACTGGTGATTCCAAGCTCTAAATCACAGGCTTTATCCCTTTTCTACCAAAAACTAGTTCCACAAGGAAGATACCTGGCAAGTAGTGAAGAAGCCTTTTTTTTTTTTTTTTTTAAACAAATCATTGCAGAACAGATATTTGAGGAGGTACACTTGGGAGTATATATGCCACACAATACAGAATAAAGGGGGTACTCCATTGGTGGTGAGATAATTCAGCTCAACCAAAAGAGAGAAATCTAGATTTCACCCATGGGGAAATCCCCTGTCTTTATACTATCAAACTGGAGATAGAGATGTGATAAAGACTGCCTGATCCTTTCATGTCTTCCTAGAATTCTTTCCTCCACTAACCTTAAGTGAAATTGAACTCATCCACCTTGTCTCTTGAAGATGAAAGACAAGTGGAGTCCCAGAGAATACTGAAGAGTTCTCCTATTTTTTTACCTTGTTTTCATACAGGGCAAGGCATGGCATTCATGCCCTGAACTTTGGGATAAGGATTATACTGATGTATCCAGGTTCTTTTATCTTCCTTCTTCTTACATCTAAATAGTGTCATAGATTTTTGATGTCAGCAAATTAATTTCAAGGTCTCATCTCATTTGGAAGCAGAAATTGAATATGACAGTGGTTCTCTACTTGCTTCTAGGGGTGCAGATGTATTCTTATTGCTTTCAAAAGCATTGTTCAGTCTTTCTTTGACTGTAACTATAAAAACAACAACAACAAATGGGCAGAGCCATTAATTAGTCTAAAGAAAGGTCAGACCATGCAAAGACTGAGAGAAGGGGTGTGTGTCTGGGTGTTGTGTGTGTGTGTATGTGTGTGTTTGAAAAGGCTAGCACTGTCCCTGTCCATAGTATAAGACAATAGTCTTAATTGTTTTACAAGTCAAATATGGGTACCAATATACAATGCTGATCTAAAGCACAATTTACTACTGTATCAAACTGTTTCCAGTCTACTTCAAAATCTTGAATTAAAAAGACTTTAATGGATACTTACCAGAAACTATAGGTGAAATCATCCATCCCCAACCTACTTTTTTTTTTCCATACTCTCCTTGAAATGGTCTACTAGATGAAGTGCTTGATCTGACAACAGAAAGACCTGAGTTCAAATGTAGTCTCAGACACTTTCTAGCTCTGCGACCTTGGATAAATCAATCTCCTTTGGTCTCAGTTTCCTAAATTGTAAAATGGGGATTATAATAGTACCTATCTGCTATGTTTATTGTGAAGTTTAAATAATAAAATCTTTATAAAATCCTTAGTATCTGGTACTATGATAGGTACTATGGAAATGCTACTATTGTTGTTAATTAATTATTGTGAGAAGGAACCTTTTACTAATTTTACTTCTGGAAATTGATAATTGAGCCTCATTCCGCTGAGTATTCTTGGATTCTCTTTCTTTCCCCCCATTCTTGCATCATTTTTTAGTGAGGAATGTGTCATAATGCTTCTATGGAGTCACACAATATTTTGGTTCAGAGAATGATTCATTTTTAAAATGCCCTTGGCATTGTATTAGCAAAGTATTAGTAAAGACCTAGGAGGTCTTAGGGGACAAGACAGAAGGTATTTTTCCTTGAGGATAAACTGTTCCATACTCTATTTCTTTTTTTTTTTCCCTTAAACTTTTATTTTAAATATGTTTTAGGGATATCTTTTGCTTTTTTTTCTTTTACAATGATAATTTTTATTATATTCTTCCATTCCCCTCCCAGAGAGCCATTCTACATAATAAAAAAAAGATTTTAAAACAGACAGAAAAAAGCATTAAAATTAATCAATACATCAAAAAAGTTTTGAAATACATGTGATGTAACATACCCTTTGATTTCCTACCTTTATAATTGCCTTCCTAATATTTCTACTTTGGTTCCTTGTTTGTTTATAATTTCTCAACACTTACTTTTGATTGATTTATGGTTCTTTCCATTTAAATTGTTGTACTCATGTATATTGTTTTATTGGCTATGCTCACTTTATTCTACATCAAGAGGTATCCACATGCTTCCAAATCACTCAGTCTTTATGTGCTTTAGGTCTTAACTACCTCTCCTTACCTACCAAAGTAGGTTAATGATAGGCCAGGTTGTAACTTCGAGATTCACTTAGGTGATCAAAGTTCTCACATGAAGAGTTGGTGAAGAAACCATAAATGCTTGTTTATTCTTTTCACACATGCTTCTCTCCAAAATCATTGTGCACATAGTATCCTATGAAATGTAAAATCGAGTTCCTTCTGTATCTCAGGTTTCTTTGGGTGGACTGAGTTCTCCTAGCCTGGAGATACTTTTGAGACTCCTTTGGAACATGCTCAGATTGTCTAATTTATATACCACAGCATTCCTCAGATTAGGGATGACTTCCTTTGATTGGAAGTTGTGTATTTAAAATGGATGTAACTGTAGTTTTTCCCCTTTGTACTGATTTTTCTTTCTAAACATAACTAATATGGAAATATGTTAAAAATGTATAATCTATGTCTATGTTAAGGAGGTGAAGATAAGGGAGGGAGAAAAAAATTGAAGCTTAAAATCTCACAAAAATGAATGTTGAAATTATTTTTATATGTAGGTGGAGAAACAAAATACTATTAAATACAAAATAAATAAAATAAAATGAATTCATTTGCTCTTTTTTTCTCTGCTTCTTTTTGCTACAAGCATTTGGGCATCTTTTATCTCCTGTATCCAGAGGGTAAAGAAGGTCCCAGTTTACCCTCAATATGGGCACCATGAACTGTGCTTCCTTTGCTGTGTCTTTTTATCTCTAGTTCCAAGAAATATATCTGGAATGGTTTGCTTCTGTTCTGGGAAGTTTATAAGTGCTGGAGTAATCCTGTCCAGGAGTTAGAGCTTTTACAACCTTGAAGTCAGGATTGTAAGTGGGATGCTATAACCATGCTGGGTGCTTGGGACTTGAGTCAGATGGAAATTTTGAACTTGAACTGGGACTGTACTTTATGGAAAGTGAGCTGAGTTATAAAACTAATCCCCTTTTCCTCCATAGAGACTGAGGAAGTATAAAAGGAGAGAAAGATTATATCTTGGAAGGTATGTTGGTTGATTGGAAGGAATGTTAGTATATTTATTATATCTTTAGAAGTGAATATTTTTGTATAATAGTTCATGTGACTTTTAATGGCTAAATGGGTCTATGGTGCTGAGGACATCCCTTACACTTAGGGAAACATTATCAGTGGGATATGGAGCAAAGAGCTGAGCTACTAACAAACCTCATTATGGATGCTAGAGAACCCCCAGGAGGCAGAAGGTGAAATATAACAAACCTAACTTTGAAGGAGGCATGGGAGTTTGTGTTGCACTTGAGTGGAGTTTAGAGTGCAGGTATGTTAGAAAAAAGGTGGAAGACATCTTTATCAATTCACCTCTCAGTTATAAATCAGATTATTTAAAAAGAAATATTGGTCCAACTCCTTTGATAATTTCATTCCTATGAATATTATATTATATTATATATTGATAATTTGCCTTCCTATAAACAAGTGTCATTTATTTTTCAGTGTAGGCACTTCTGTTCCAGACACATTATATCTGTTTTTATAAGAACTTATTATAATTATATATATATATACATATATATATAACAAACTTAAATCTAAAATATAAATAATGTAATATTACATGGACATTTATTTTATGTCATGTTTTATTACATAGATTTTCTTTTTTTTTTCCTTTTTACACTTAATAGCATTTTATCTTTTTTAAATTACATGTAAACATTGTTTGCAATATTCATTTTTGTAAAATTTTGAGTTCCAAATTTTTCTCCCTCTTTCCATTCCCTCCCTCCTCAAGGCAGCAAGTGGTCTAAAATACATTATATATGTACAATCATGTGAAACATTTCCATATTTTTTCCATATTTTCTATACTTCCATAAATATCCATGGGTATTTATAAATTATGAAATAGCCATAATAGTATTAATGTGTTGAGTGGACTTCTGTTTTGGTGCAAAGTTTTCAGATTGTGTCTTTGATGGTATTACTACTCATAATTATTTTTCTTTTTTTTAAAAGTTTTGTTGATGTATTTGCTTTTAATATTCCTTATTTCTGGTTAACCCCACTCCATAAGAGCTTTTATGTAATAAAGTAAACAATTGACATTTTTAAAAGTATTTTTTAAATTAGCCAAAATATTTTTTCTTTATCCCACTCCTATCCGGTTGGGGTAAAAAAGTAAAAACAAACAAACTTGTACTTAACATACTTAACATTCACCATATTTTGGGGGGTCTTATTCTGTAGCCTAAATTTGTCAGGAAATAATATTTCATCATCTGACTTTGGAATTATAAATGGTCAGTGTAAAAAAAAAATTTGTCTTAACAATGTTATTTATTTTATACTTTTCCCTCTGGATTCTTCTCATTTCATTCTTCATCAGTTTATAGAGTCTTCAGAATTGTTTATATTTTATAATATTGATATTATAATAGAAATTGTTTTATTTGTTCTCCTTACCTCACTCTGAATTAGGTTATATTGATGTTCTCATATTTCTTTGAAATCAACTGTTTCTTTGCTTCTTATGGGATAGTAACATTTCATCAAATTCACATAGCACATATATTACTTCTCAATTCTTGTGAAAATGTGCAACATTTTGCTCATCCTCACCTTAGGTGCCTTGTAAAGAGTTTGAGTAGCTTCTTCATCTGGGCTATGACAGTAAGTCAGCCCTCCAGAGTAGCCTAAGGTAGAAGATGGAAATTAAGGTGATGATAGAATCCCTTAGGAAACTTAGCATAGCATTAAGTTTTTTTTTTTTTTTTTTTTTTTTTTTTAATTTATTTTTATTTTATTTTATAATTATAACATTTTTTGACAGTACATATGCATGGGTAATTTTTTACAACATTATCCCTTGCACTTACTTCTATTCAGATTTTTTCCCTTCCTCCCCCAAACCCCTCCCCCAGATGGCAAGCAGTCTTATATATGTTAAATATATTACAGTATAATTTAGATACAATATATGTGTGTAGAACCGAATTTTTTGTTGCACAGGAAGAATTGGATTCAGAAGGTAAAAATAACAGTTTACATTCATTTCCCATTGTTCCTTTTCTGGATGTAGCTGGTTCTTTCCATCATTAATCAATTGGAATTGGATTAGCTCTTCTCTATGTTGAAGAAATCCACTTCCATCAGCATACATCCTCGTACAGTATCATTGTTGAAGTGTATAATGATCTTCTGGTTCTGCTCGTTTCACTCAGCATCAGTTGATGTAAGTCTCTCCAAGCCTCTCTATATTTCTCCTGTTGGTCATTTCTTATAGAACAATAATATTCCATAACATTCATATACCATAGTTTACCCAACCATTCTCCAATTGATGGACATCCATTCATCTTCCAGCTTCTAGCCACTATGAAAAGGGCTGCCACAAACATTTTGGCACATACAGGACCCTTTCCCTTCTCTAGTAGTTCCTTGGGGTATAAGCCCAGTAGTAGTATGGCTGGGTCAAAGGGTATGCACATTTTGATAACTTTTTGGGCATAATTCCAGATTGCTTTCCAGAATGGTTGGATTCTTTCACAACTCCACCAACAATGCATCAGTGTCCCAGTTTTCCCACAGCCCCTCCAACATTCATCGTTATTTGTTCCTGTCATCTTAGCCAATCTGACAGGTGTGTAATGATACCTCAGAGTTGTCTTAATTTGCATTTCTCTGATCAATAGTGATTTGGAACACTCTTTCATGTGAGTGGAAATAGTTTTAATTTCATCATCTGAAAATTGTCTGTTCATATCCTTTGACCATTTATCAATTGGAGAATGGCTTGATTTCTTATAGATTAAAGTCAATTCTCTGTATATTTTGGAGATGAGGCCTTTATCAGAACCTTTAACTGTAAAAATTTTTTCCCAGTTTGTTACTTCCCTTCTAATCTTGTTTGCATTAGTTTTGTTTGTGCAGAAACTTTTTAATTTGGTGTAATCAAAATGTTCTATTTTGTGATCAATAATGGTCTCTAGTTCTCCCTTGGACACAAACTCCTTCCTCCTCCACAAGTCTGAGAGGTAAACCATCCCATGTTCCTCCAATTTATTTATGATTTCGTTCTTTATGCCTAAATCTTGGACCCATTTTGATCTAATCTTAGTATGTGGTGTTAAATGTGGGTCCATCCATGCCTAGTTTCTGCCATACTAATTTCCAGTTTTCCCAGCAGTTTTTGTCAAATAGTGAATTCTTATCCCAAAATTTGGGATCTTTGGGTTTGTCAAAGATTAGATTGCTATTTTTATTCACTATCTTGTCCTGTGAACCTAACCTATGCCACTGATCAACTAGTCTATTTCTTAGCCAATACCAAATGGTTTTGGTGACTGTTGCTTTATAATATAGCTTTAAATCAGGTACACTTAGACCACCTTCCTCTGACTTTTTTTTCATTAGTTCCCTTGCAATTCTCGACCTTTTATTCTTCCATATGAATTTTGTTGTTATTTTTTCTAGGTCATTAAAATAGTTTCTTGGGAGTCTGATTGGTATAGCACTAAATAAATAGATTAGTTTGGGGAGTATTGTCATATTTATTATATTCGCTCGGCCTATCCAAGAACATTGAATGTCTTTCCAATTATTTAAATCTGACTTTATTTTTGTGGCAAGTGTTTTGTAATTTTGCTCATATAATTCCTGACTCTCCTTTGGTAGATATATTCCCAAATATTTGATACTATCGACTGTTATTTTGAATGGAATTTCTCTTTGTATCTCTTGCTGTTGGATTGTGTTGGTAATGTATAAAAATCCTGAGGATTTATGTGGATTTATTTTGTATCCTGCGACTTTGCTAAAATTCTGAATTATTTCTAATAGCTTTTTAGCAGAGTCTTTGGGGTTCTCTAAGTATACCATCATGTCATCTGCGAAAAGTGACAATTTGATTTCTTCATTTCCTACTCTAATTCCTTGGATCTCTTTCTCGGCTCTTATTGCCAAGGCTAGAGTTTCTAGTACTATATTGAATAGTAATGGTGATAGTGGGCAACCTTGTTTCACTCCTGATCTAACAGGGAAAGGTTCTAGTTTATCACCATTATATATGATGTTTACTGAAGGTTTTAAATATATGCTCCTTATTATTTTAAGGAATAGTCCATTTATTCCTATACTCTCAAGCGTTTTTAGTAGGAATGGATGTTGGATTTTATCAAATGCCTTTTCTGCATCTATTGAGATGATCATATGGTTTTTATTAATTTGATTATTAATATGGTCAATTATACTAATAGTTTTCCTAATATTAAACCAGCCCTGCATTCCTGGTATAAATCCCACTTGGTCATAGTGTATTATTCTGGGGATGATTTTCTGAAGTCTATTTGCTAATATCTTATTTAAGATTTTAGCATCAATATTCATTAAGGAAATTGGTCTATAGTTTTCTTTCTCAGTTTTCGATCTACCTGGTTTAAGTATCAGTACCATGTCTGTGTCATAGAAGGAATTTGGTAGGACTCCTTCAATCCCTATTTTTTCAAATAGTTTACATAGCATTGGAGTTAGTTGTTCTTTAAATGTTTGGTAGAATTCACCTGTAAATCCATCTGGTCCTGGGGACTTTTTCTTAGGAAGTTGGTTAATAGCTTGGTCTATTTCTTTTTCTGAGATGGGACTATTTAGACTACTTACTTCTTCCTCTGTTAATCTGGGCAAGCTATATTTTTGAAGGTATTCTTCCATTTCATTTAAGTTATCAAATTTATCGGCATAAAGTTGAGCAAAGTAGCTCCTAACTATTGTTCTAATTTCCTCTTCATTAGTGGTGAGTTCACCCTTTTCATTTTCAAGACTATCAATTTGCTTTTTCTCTTTCCTTTTTTTAATCAGGTTTACTAAGGGTTTGTCTATTTTGTTGGTTTTTTCATAAAACCAACTCTTAGTTTTATTAATTAATTCAATAGTTTTTTTACTTTCAATTTTATTAATCTCACCTTTTATTTTTTGAATTTCAAGTTTTGTGTTTGTCTGGGGGTTTTTAATTTGTTCCTTTTCTAGCAATTTTAGTTGTAAACCCAATTCGTTGGCCCTCTCTTTCTCTATTTTATGCAAGTAGGCCTGTAGAGATATAAAACTTCCCCTAATTACTGCTTTGGCTGTATCCCACACATTTTGGTATGATGTCTCATTATTGTCATTTTCTTGGGTGAAGTTATTAATTATGTCTATGATTTGCTGTTTTACCCAATCATTCTTTAGTATAAGATTATTTAGTTTCCAATTATTTTTTGGTCTATTTTCCCCTGGCTTTTTATTAAATGTTATTTTGATTGCATTATGGTCTGAAAAGGATGCATTTACTATTTCTGCCTTACTGCATTTGATTTTGAGGTTTTTATGCCCTAGTATATGATCAATTTTTGTATAGGTTCCATGAACTGCTGAGAAGAAAGTATATTCCTTTCTGTCTCCATTTAGCTTTCGCCAAAGATCTATCATATCAAACTTTTCTAGTATTCTATTTACCTCTTTGACTTCTTTCTTATTTTGTGGTTTGATTTATCTAATTCTGATAGTGCAAGGTTGAGATCTCCCGCTATTATAGTTTTGCTATCTATTTCCTCTTGCAGCTCTCTTAATTTCTCTTTTAAGAATTTAGATGCTGCACCACTTGGTGCATACATGTTTAATATTGATACGGCTTCACTATTGATGCTTCCCTTTAGCAGGATATAATGCCCTTCCTTATCTCTTTTAATTAGATCAATTTTTGTTTTTGCTTGATCTGAGATGAGGATGGCTACTCCTGCTTTTTTGGTTTTGCCTGAAGCATAATAGATTCTGCTCCACCCTTTTACTTTTAGTTTGAATGTCTCATCCTGTTTCAGGTGTGTTTCCTGTAAACAACATATAGTAGGATTCTGACTTTTAATCCAGTCTGCTAACTGCTTCCTCTTTATGAGGCAGTTTGCCCCATTCACATTTATGGTTAGAAGGACTAATTCTATATTGCTTGCCATCCTATTAACCCCTGCTTATGCTTTTCCCCTTTCCTTCCCTTTTACCCTCCTATCCAGTATTAAACTGGTAAACACCACTTGCTTTTCACAGCCCTCCCTTTTTAGGATCCCTCCCCCACCTTAAAGATCCTCCCCTTATTTTATCCCTTTTCCTCGAAATTACTGTATTCCCTTCCCCTTAGCTTACTCCTTCCCTTTCACTTTTCAATGAAGTGGAAGAAGTTTCACCATAAATCGAATATGTCTATTGATACACGCTATGTTCATCTCCCTCCTTTCTTTCTCTCAGATATAATAGGTTACCTTTGCCTCTTCATGAGATATAGTACCACCACTTTATACTTTTTTATGATATAATCTCCTTTCCACCTCTAGTTTCTAAGACAAATTGTACATATGTTCTTTACATATTTTTTTGACAGAAGTATAGTTCTCAAGATTTCTTTTTACCTTTTTTAGAAGTCTCTTGAGTTCTGTATTTGAAGATCAAACCTTTTATGTAGGTCTGGTTTTTTCATCAAAAATAGATGGAATTCATTTATTTCGTTAAATGTCCATCTTCTTCCCTGGAAAATGATGCTCATTCTTGCTGGGTAAGTCACTCTTGGCTGCATACCAAGTTCCTTAGCCTTTCGGAATATCATGTTCCAGGCCCTGCGTTCTTTTAATGTGGACGCTGCTAGATCCTGTGTTATCCTTATTGTGGATCCTCCATATCTGAATTGTTTTTTTCTAGCAGCTTCCAATATCTTTTCCTTTGTCTGATGGTTCTTGAACTTGGCCACTATATTTCTTGGCGTTTTGATTTTAGGGTCCCTTTCAGTAGGTGATCGATGAATTTTCTCAATGTCTATTTTACCCTCTGTTTCCAAAACGTCTGGGCAGTTCTCTTTGATAATTTCCTCGAAAATGGTGTCCAAGCTCTTTTTTTCCTCCCATTTTTCAGGGAGTCCGATTATTCTCAAATTGTCTCTCCTGGATCTGTTTTCCAGGTCTGTTGTCTTTCTGGTAAGGTACTTGACAGTCTTTTCAATTGTCTCATTTCTCTGGTTTTGCTTGACTCCCTCTTGGTTTCTCCTTGAGTCATTCATTTCTACTTGTTCCAGTCTAATTTTCAATGATGTATTTTCTTCACTCACTTTTTTTATATCTCTTTGTAATTGTCCAATTGAGTTTTTATCTTCTATGGAATTTTTTTCCATTGTATTTTTTAGAGAGCTGATTTCTTTTTCCAGCTCTCTAATCCTGTTTTCCTTGGAGTTGTTTACCTTTTCCAGCTCACTAATCTTGTTTCTCAATGATTTGATTTCTTTATCCACTCTGTCTTTGAATGCATGGGATGACTTCTCCAGGCTCTCTTGCCAAGCTTCCCTTTCCTTTTCCCATTTCTCCTCCAGCTCTCTTGTGAGACCCCTCTTGACCTCCTCTATGAGGTTCTTCTGTACCGAGGAGCAGCTTATATCCCTCCCAGGGGATACATCTGGGGACATTCTGTTCCTAGTCTCTTCAGCATTTGAAGTCTGCTCCCTCTCCACACAGAAGCTGTCAATGGTTAGAGCCCTTTTGAATTTTTTGTTCATTTTGTCAGAGTAGGAATCAAAGAAAACAAACTGACAAGAGAAACAATTGGTCTGTTTTGCGGGGGATAGGGCTGGATGGTATTAATGGGCTTCCTCTACAGACTGGGGGTAGGGCAGCAGAGAGCCACTAACAGAACAGCAATGACTGTACTGAGTCTGCGCTCTGAGGCTCCGAGAACGCACCGAGTCAGTCCAGGTGGGGGTTGGGGGTGGCCGGGCTCTGAGAGACGCTGGCTTTCTGGGGTTTTAATCTTCACCTCCAGTGTTTACACCCTCTCCACCGCTCCTGGCTTGCTGCCAAGACGGAGCATCCACACTGGGGCAAAAGCCCTTTCACAAAAACGACAGAGATCACACCCCTCCCCCTCCGGTCTGAGCTGTGTGAGCTGCCTGTCTTGCTCTGGCTGTCTGCCCTCAGTCTGCGCCCAGTCTGATTGACCCTCCCCCGAACAAACACAGACCTTTTCTGGCGACTTTCAAGGATGTCTTCTCTTGGTGATAATTTGTGGATTTCTTTCTGGGTCAAGCATTAAGTCAGAGGCTTATCATGAAGTAAGTTCTGAGAGAAAACGAGGAGCTCAAGCAGCTGTCTGCCTCCATGCCGCCATCTGAGGCTAACTTCTTTTAGACAGCAACAACGTGAGCTGCGCGCCCAGACTTCTCCTGATGCTCGCATTAAGTTTAATTTAAACATTTGTTGAATACTTTCTTTATGCTAAGGACAAGGAATATAGAAACAAAAACTAGGCATTCTGTCCCTGAAGTGGCTTACAGTCTGTTTGAGGAGATGGAGAACTGCATCCAGAAAGAGGAGCAATTTTTTTCATTTTCTCTTTATTTTTCACCTACTTCATCTAGCTGTCAAGTCACTGATTTCCATGAAGAGTGAAATTCTGTCCCCAGAGGTTGTAGAAAATGGCAGATACAAATTTACTACTTCATTTGGATTATGGGATATGAAGCACTCTTGTGCATTGGTGGTATGTAACTCGATTGGAATGACATGTTAAAAAACCAAGGAATAGAAATAGGTAATGGGAAAAAAAATCTCTGAGAATATAGAATTGTAAATATAGAGCAGGAATAGATTGCTCTATAAATAAGTAAGAAAATTTAGGAATCACTTGCTGTGTACTCTTCACACTTTAATCCTTGTCAGACTCAGTTTCCTTATCCTTATGTACTGATAATATTATTGTCCAATCACTTTTTTTAATTGTGTCCAACTTTTTGTGACCCCATTTGAGGTTTTCTTGGCAAATATATTGTAGTGGTTTGATATTTCCTTCTCCATCTCATTTGACCATTGAGGAAACTGAGGCAAGGGTCACACAGCCAAGTATCTAAGGCCACATTTGAAATTAGGAAGGTAAGTCTTTCTGACTCTAAGCCTAATGCTTTATTCACTGTTCCACTTAACTGCCACTTTCCTAGGAGTATCTTATTATACAAATGAAGTCAGAGTTAGGGTATCTCTTCTTCACAATTCCTACCCTTCTCCTGCAGTGTCATGAATGTTGCCAAGAATATAACATGCTTTATAAATTCTTTTAAAATTGAATAATTATTATGACTTAATAGATTTTCATCCATAGTGGAAAATTCTGCTTGCTCTTCTGTAATAATTTTTTCAAAGGTCAGTCACTCAAGGAATATTTATTAAGTACCTACTATATATAAGGTACTATACTTTGTGCTGGGGATACAAAGATAGTAAAAAACAAACAAAAAAAATCCCTTACTCTTTGAGATAATAAATAGATTAGAGGAACAGAGGATAGTCTACCTCTCAGACTTGTGGAGGAGGAAGGAATTTATGACCAGAGGAGAACTAGAGATCATTATTGATCACAAAATAGAAGATTTTGATTACATCAAACTAAAAAGTTTCTGTACAAACAATACTAATGAAAACAAGATTAGAAGGGAAGTAACAAATTGGGAAAATATTTTTAAAAGCAAAGGTTCTGACAAAGGTCTCATTTCCAAAATATATAGAGAACTGACCCTAATTTATAAGAAACCGAACCATTCTCCAATTGATAAATGGTCAAAGGATATGAACAGACAATTATCAGATGAAGAAATTGAAACTATATCCACTCATATGAAAGAGTGTTCCAAATCACTACTGATCAGAGAAATGCAAATTAAAACAACTCTGAGATACCACTACACACCTTTCAGATTGGCTAAGATGACAGGAACAAATAATGATGAATGTTGGAGGGGATGTGGGAAAACTGGGACACTGATACATTGTTGGTGGAGTTGTGAAAGAATCCAGCCATTCTGGAGAGCAATTTGGAACTATGCCCAAAAAGTTATCAAACTGTGCATACCCTTTGATCCAGCAGTACTACTACTGGGCTTATATCCCAAAGAAATACTAAAGAGCGGAAAGAGACATATATGTGCCAAAATGTTTGTGGCAGCTCTTTTTGTTGTAGCTAGAAACTGGAAGATGAATGGATGTCCATCAGTTGGAGAATGGTTGGGTAAATTGTGGTATATGAAGGTTATGGAATATTATTGCTCTGTAAGAAATGACCAGCAGGAGGAATACAGAGAGGCTTGGAGAGACTTACATCAACTGATGCTGAGTGAAATGAGCAGAACCAGAAGATCACTGTACACTTCAACAATGATACTTTATGAGGATGTATTCTGATGGAAGTGAAAATCTTCAACATAAAGAAGAGCCAACTCACTTCCAGTTGATCAATGATGGACAGAAATAACTACACCCAGAGAAGGAACACTGGGAAGTGCATGTAAATTGTTAGCACTAATGTCTGTCTGCCCAGGTTACATGTACCTTCGGAATCTAATGCTTATTGTGCAACAAGAAAATGGTATTTACACACATGTATTGTATCTAGGTTATATTGTAACACATGTAAAATGTATGGGATTTCCTGTCATCGGGGGGAGGGAGTAGAGGGAGGCAGGGATAATTTGGAAAAATGAATACAAGGGATAATATTATAAAAAATATATAATAATAAAAAAATAAATAAATTACCAACAAAATCCTTGAAAAAAAAAAAAGAGGAATAGCTTTATATTAATTCACTCGGTGTATTATATACTTAAAAAACAAGCTATATAATGGAGATTCATGGTTTCATATACTCTTTCATATAATAGATGGAAAATCTTTTATGTAAAAATATAGTTATTTGCAGATGTTTATTAAATTCAGAAAACAAAAAAACAAAACAAAACAAAAAATCCCTTACTCTTAAGGAGCTCTCAATCTAAGGAAGGAAATAAAGTGCAAACAGTCAGTATATGTAAAAGACCTAGAGTGTGAATGGCATGGAAACAACAATTTATGTACAAGATTAGAGTGTAACTGGAAGATCAGAGTCTGCCCATGAAAAAGTATGAAATAAGGAGATTGAGTCCAACACCATTTTATTTTGTTCAGAAAATTGAATCCCAGTTTGGAAGTAATTTACCTGAGATTTTGGAATGGAAAGATTTTTGTTTGAATCCTGGCTCTATTTATGCATTATGCGATCTTAAGTAAATTATTTCATCTCTTGAACCTCAGCTTCTTCATTTCTTCATGCACACACTACACACACCCACACCCACACCCACACATACACACAGCTTGACTAGATGGTCTTAGTATCTAAGGTTCAATGAAAGGTCCCTTTCACTCCTAAGCCTTGAGATCCTTATCTAGTCCAACATATAATTTTAAAAATTCTTATTAAAGCTTTTTATTTTCAAAATATATGCATAGATAATTGTCAACATTGAACCTTGAAAAACCTTGTGTTCCAAATTGTTTTCTCCTTCCCTTTCCCCCATCCCCTCCCCTAGATGGCAGTAATCCAATGTATGTTAAACATGTGCAGTTCTTCTATACATATTTCCACAATTATCAAGCTGACGGAAAAAAAAAAAAAAAAAGTCTGACCAAAAAGGAAAAAAAAATGAGAAAGAAAAAAAGCAAGCAAACAACAATAAAAAGAGTGAAAATACTATTTTATGATCTACACTCTGCCCCACAGTCCTCTCTCTGAGTGCAAATGGCTCTTTTCATAAGACCATTGGAACTGGCCTGAATCATCTCCTTCCAACAAATATATATATATATATATATATATATATATATATATATATATATATATATATATTTTTTTTTTTTTTTTTTTAAACCTACCACTTTCCAAGAATTACAGATAACAAGACAGTATGAGAAAACCCCTCCCTTGAGGCACATCAATTGTATTAACCCATTTTCTAACCAAATGATACTGGGAGAAATTTTAATATCACTTTATACAAATGGAGAAAGGAGTAATTTTCAACTTTTCTCCTCTTGCATTCTTCCTCTTCAAATATTGAAGAAGGAAATTTTATATTTTAAAACTTTTGAGGAAAAATGCCCTGGAAACAGAGATTCTGTCAGTGCCTCTCCCCTGTCCTTCTTGTATGTCCTTTTGATGGTTCTCTATTTCTCTGACTGCTCAGTGCCACCTTTTCATTATCTCTAGGATCCCAGAGCATCTGTCCCCAACTCCATTTAAATAGGCACCTTCAATGTGAAAACTTTCTTTGACCAAGGTGGAGACTTTGCTCCTGACTGAAGGGATCTTCAAAATGTTTATTTCTTTTAAAATAATGTAACTGCTTCGTGAAGGGAATAGAAAAGGACAGTATTCCTTTCTGTTCCTCTACAATGACTTAGTCAAGAGACAGGGCTATTATGATTTCCTGGTAAAGTGGGAGGATTGAATACTCTCTGTATCCTGCATCTCCCAAATTACTACTAGTCATGGATGAAAGGAAAGTATTGTAATAGGGCAACATCTGTGGCCTGAGATAAAATTCCCATTATAACCTCTTTAAATATTTCTGCATTCAAATTGGAGATTGGTGGGGAAAGACTGCACCCTCCATAAATGTAATCCTTTTTCTTCTTAAGCCATGCAAAATGTTTTGTTCCTTTATCTTGGATTAAAAAAAAATACTCATAATGTGGTAGTTCTCTTATTGAGTTCACAAAATGACTGATAACAGAGAATGCTGCCTTTGCTTAGCTTATGCCAGGTCAGAAATAAACATCCATAGCAGAGCTGGATGATATGCTCTTAGTGGATTCCCCTGAGCATCTCCTCATGGGCAAGTATCCCAGCTTGAGTCATATTCATAGGGTTCCTTGAGTAACTTGGACTGGGTTTGGTACCAGTTGCCAGGGAGATCCAAAGCCATATGAACTCTGGGGATCCTCAGTGGTATGGACTAGGGAATTAAGTGGCCTTTTGGATGTTTGTACTCAAAGCACTGGTCTCTTGGGCAGATTTTTCTCAGAGCAAAAAGGAAAGACATGGTTTGGAAGGGCTTTGATTTTGCCAAATAAATGAAATAGAGATCCAGCTGTATGTGTTGAGTGGTTACAGAATGTAGCAACCATGTTCAAATCCAAGATTTCTTGGGGCTGGCAAAATGTATGGAGTATGGGGAAGATGAGTATAAGATGAGTATATGGAGTGAAACTAGGAGGAGATGCTGCTGGTTTTTGTAGAGTTTTGAGTACAATAGGGCCTAGAAACATTTTGAAATAGGAGATAGTGAGAAGGTTCTTGGAGAATAGAATCAATTCATTTGCCTCAGGTAAATAAATAATTGTTTATCTACAAGGATGTTCAAAGGCCAGAGCTGTGGGGAGTCAGTTTGGAAACCAAAATATAATTCTATCAAAGCCAATGTGCTGCCAACTGGCTTTGTGTGGGAGGGAAACTTGGGAAATCACCAAGGGACTCTAAAATTTTGGACTTTACTCCTTCAAAATTGAGTCCAGTTCGGCTAAAGGGGAGTTTTATAGTACCACTGAGGAGAGGGCTTAATATATAACTTAATAAGTGTGAACACTATTACAAGAGTGATGCTTAACTCTTTAAGAAAACATTATTTTTAATGGTTCCAATAATTCATTTGCGATAATATGCAAATTAATATTTCAAAATCAGTCTTTTTATTCTTTAGATTATGTTGTCATTTTCTATCATGTCTAACTCTTTGTGACCCCATTTGGGTTTTTCTTGACATTAACTGGAGCACTTTGCCATTTACTTCTCCAGCTCATCTTATAGATAGGAAAATGAGACAAGCTAGGTTAAGTGATCTGCCAAGAGTCAAATAGCTAGTAAGTACCCTGACTCAAGGTCTGGGACTCTATCTATGGCGTTACCCATTTGTTAGTTTAAATTGACAGAAACCTCAATTTGTTTCTGTGTGTGGATTTTTTTTAAGCACTCAGTTATAGCATATTATCTTCTGGACTTTTCTATCCCTTTTCTTGCCCCCTTAAAACTTAGCAGTTTTCTCAGTGAGCAGTTCCCCAAATATTTATTATGCTTGGATAGGCCTGTAATGTCAAAAATATTCTCTCTATCTCTTTCTCTCTTTTTGTCTCTCTCTCTACACACACACACACACACACACACACACACACACACACACACACACACAAACACACACACATACACAAATGCGCATATTTGGGGGGAGACCAAGAAAAGCTTAGATAGTAAGTAAGATTAAATCTGAATCTTAAAGGAAACCAGGGAATTAAGAAGTGGAGTGGAAGAAAGAACTTATCAAGCCTGAAAGATAGTTCAAAGTCATAAACATTGTAGATGAATTTTGTAGAAAATGCAAAAGTAGGCCAGTGTAAAAAGGTTGGAAGGGAAGAAAGGGAGAGACTGGGAAAAGCTTGAAATGTCTAATAGGAGACATCACACTTGATGTTGAAGGTAATAGGAGATCACAATTGAGTAAGGAGCAGATATAGTCAGATTTAGGCTTTAAGAGCTTTTGTTTTAGGAAAATCTGGCAGAGAGAAGAGAACAGTTATAACAATAGTCTAGGTCAGAAGTGCATTTTGTATTGTGTGTGTTATCTTTTTAGCTTCAGGGCCTTTAAGGTAAGTAACCTGCTTAAATGGATAAATTATAAGTGGGTTAGGAAAAAAAAAAAAGGCTTACTGCTTTAGATCTTGGAGATAATATATTTGCATTTAAGCAGGTACCTTAGATCTCTTCTTTCAGGTGGGTGATTAATTTAGGAATTTCCAGAATTTTGGAAATGCTGGAGTTGGAATTAGGATGACTTATCTTCCTGAGTTAAACTTAAGCCTCAGAAACTTGCTAGCTGTGTGATCCTGGGCAAGTCCTTTTATCCTGCTTGCCTCGGTTTTCTCATCTGTAAAATGAACTGGAGAAAGAAATGGCAAACCTCTAAAGTATCTTTGTCAAGAAAACCCCAAATAAGTTCACAAGGAGTTGGACATGACTGAAATGACTCCACAACAAAAGATCATTTAATCATAGATTTAAAACCGCCAGCAGCCTTAGATGCCATGTCCATCTTCCTTACTTTATAGCCAGGAGAACTGAGGACTAATGAGGCAAAGAGTCAAATTCAGAACCAACATTTAAACCCATGTCTTCTGGCTCTAAATTAAATACTCTTCCATCATGCTATATTTGGAGCAGGGATCTTATTCCTTGTACAGTTGCCTTACTATCTCAGAATGTGCCAACTATATTGTCAGGTATGCTGGATGCATTGTTTAAATTGATATATCATCTTGGTTATTGGGTTTTAGGCAAAGAATGCCCTACCCCACAAACTACTAGTAGCTCAGTAAATAGGTTGTTGACTGGGTACAGGATAATCCAGGAAAATATACTGCTTCATCTGAAGTATAATGAAATAAACTTGACTGGCTACTTGGGTAGATAGTTCAATTTTAAGTATAAGCATACATTTGGTGTTTAATTGTTTAGTTGATTGTGTAGATTTAAGAAAGTGATGGAGAAAATATTCATGTAGATTGAAATTTAATTAATGAAGATTAAACAATATTCTGACTTCTTTCCTTCCTTGTGTTGTTCTCACGTTCTTTCTTTGTCTCTTTCTCTGTCTTTCTGAGTCTGGGTGTAAAAGGGAGATTGTAATAGTTCCTAATTCAAAAGGATATTATAAGGATTAGCCTTTACAGAGAGTCTAAAAATGCTTTATAAATGTGACTAATAATAATAGTAATAATAATGACTGCTGCTGCTGCTACTACTACTACTACTACTATTGCTACATACTATTACTACTATAAGCAGCTGGGTGGCTTAGTAGATAGAGTGCTTGATTTGGAGTCAAGAAAATCAAAAGCTTATTTTTTTTTTAATTATTTTTCCTCAATTACATGTAAAAGTTTTTAATGTTTGTTTTTGTTAAATTTTGAATTTCAATTCTCTCCCTTCCTTCCCACTCCCCTCCTTGAGAAGACAAGCAATTTGGTATAGATTTTATATGTGCAATCATGTAAAACCTATTTCTCTATTAGCTATGTTGCAAAAGAAAACCTAGACCCCTTTCTCATAAAGCAATAATGACAATGAGAAAAAAAAAAAGTTAAAAAAATATGCTTCCATTTTCATTCAGACTCTATCAGTTCTTATTCTGGAGGTGGAGAGCATTTTTCATCATGAATCCTTTGGAACTGTCTTAGATCATTGTATTGTTGAGAATAGCAAAGCCATTCAGAGTTGATCATTTGACAATATTGTTGTTACAATGTATAATGTTCTTCGGCTTCTGCTCATAAGAAGACCAATGTTTAATGTTTAAATCATTCCTTAGTACTTTACCCACGGTGTGATACCATGGCTAAGTCTCAGCCTCAGTTTCTTCATCTGTAAAATGGGGATAAAAATAGCACTTATTTGCTGGGGTTGTTGTGAGGAACAATTCAGATAACTTATGGAAAGTGTTTTACAAACATTAAAATGCTTTATGGGTGTTAGATTATAAAGATGATGACAATAGCAGTGGTATGGTGGTGTTACTATGTGCACTGCAGATAAGTAATATTGTTAATCATCCTTATCTGAGCAGCCTTTGTGATCAGCCTACATCCTTCTAGATGCTTCCTTATCTCAAAGGAAGCCTAGGAAAAAAGCAAACTAAAATGGTGAACACTGTTACTCTTTTCTTACCAATTGAGCTATTTATCCCCTCCTTGCAACTATCTTTTTTAGCCAGACAGAGGCTGACTCATTCATTGCCTAGAGTGATCCTGATACAAATATTCTCTTTCTGCTTTGAGAAGTGGTAAAAATGAATCAATAAGTCTCCTTTCTTAACTTTAGAGCCCTCAGCCAGATAATTGTTCTGGCAAAACACTGTAGTGTTAAATCTCTTTATCTCAGGCTTTCTTTTTCTCTTCTCCAGTCCCTTCCCTATCTTCCTCTCCCTCTATCTTTGTCTCTTTAATATATTCCCTTAATTAATAATAAATATTATGCAAAATAACTTTAATATAATGCTTTAAGGTTTGCAAAGCATTTTACAAATATTATTTCATTTGATCCTCATGATGATCTCAGATTATCCTCAGATGAATACCATCTATCCATTTATTATCTTCATTTTACAGCTAAAGAAACTGAGGCAGACCTAGATTAAGTGACTTATCCAGAATTCATACAGTTAAAAAGTCTTTGATTTAGGATTTAAACTCATCTTCCTGACTCTCTGTCCAGTGCCCTCTCTGCTATACCACTAGCTTCTTCTCATGTAAGTAGCTAGGTGCCTTTTAAATAGGGTTCTTGGTCTAGAGTTGAGGAAGACCTGAGTTGCAGTAGCTTCAGCTACTTATGCTGTGTGACCTTAAGCAAATCACTTAATTTTATTTGCCTCAGGTTCCCCATTTGGAAAATGAGTTGGAAAAGAAAATAGCTAACCACTCTAATTTCTTTGCCAAGAAAACCCCAAATATGGTCATGAAGAGTTGGACACAAATGAAAATGATTGAACAATAGTAACAAGAAAAAAACCCTCATATTCTTTCTTTCCTGCATTTGAGCCACTCTATATTGACCAGTACACATTTGAGCAAATATATTAGCAATACAGGTTGTCATAAGGATGGTGGAATTTTTAATCAAATATATTTCTGTAAGTTCTGTGCTTTAAGCCAACAATAATAGTAACATTAGTAATCAAATTATTATAATAGTAAAACTAATAGTAACAATAGTTGTAGTCATAATAACTATTATTTATATAGCACTTTAAAGTTTGTAATTTGTGTTACAAATACTATCTTATTTGATTCCCACAGCAATTCTGGAATATTGGTACTATTAGTCCTATTTTATGCAGGAGGGAATTGTAGAAAACAAAGAGTTTAGTGATTTGCCCAGAGTCTTACAAATAGTAAGAATCCAAAGTCAGATTTGAGTCCAGGCTTTTCTAATTCCAGATATTCACTGGGTTATCTAGTTACCATATGGTAAATGCTGAATGAATCAATGAATGAATTCATAGATTTTAATAAAACTTGATAAAAATATTTCTTGCTTTGACAACAGAATAGCTCGAAACTAGATTAAACAATAAGGTGAACGATTTATGCTTTTTATAATTAATAACTTTCTGACAGCAATAGTTTTAAACATTTTTATTAGCAAGTGGAAAAAATTGAGATCATCTTCCCTAGTGTTTTTCAGAGTAACAGAGATTTCTGGATATGTTCAAACAGTGCCTTCTGGAAGCTGGAGGAGATTGTCAAGAATATCTCTTCCCCTGGGCTCTTCCAAACTATAGTTTTGTTAGTCCTTTGAAATAAGTTAATAGTCAATGTGGACTCTGAATTCTGAGCCATGTGAGCCTGTGGCTTACTGAGCAACCCTGTCTTAGAATGATAGGGTACTGGACTAAATTAGGGACATAGAGAGAATTGCTACAGTCTTTCCCAAAGTAGTTAGAGTTTAATTGAGGCATTTTCTGTGCTGCAGCCCAATACAGTGTGTGAACAGGCCACAGATGCACATCATGTGAGTGGGTGAAAATAGGATTTTGTAGAGAATGATGACAGTTTTATGGCATTAATACTTGGGGCCCCAGGTGCACTTATTCATCCTTTATATATTTCAGGCTTTTAGCCTTGGAGATATTTCAGTAGGTTAGCAGCTGTATTTTAAATATGAGCCATGGAGTGAATCAACAGGCTTAGCATTCAGAACAAGAAGGGGAAAAGGTGGTCCAGGGCTACAACAGGAATCAATTCTTGAACATTGCCATAGGCCTGCAGTCACCTCAGTAAAAGGTTTTTCTTGCTCCTTTTTAGTAGACTGGATCAATGAACCTTGGGGTCCCGTCTCAGAAGAGCCCGTGTTCGCTAGGAAATGTTCATACCAATTCAGTTTTCACAATCTTAGAATAAAAACATATAGTGCATTAATATTTAGGTTATAATATAACTAGACTAGTAGATTTCATACTATGAATTCTGATACCTATGAAATGACAGGTTTGCTATCTCTCTCTCTCCTCCTCAAAAAAAGAAAAGCAAAAAAAAAAAAAAGTTAATGAGACTAGGACCTGCTCCTTGACTTTTGTCCCATATGTCATAAATTCATATTTTTCTTTGGCAGAATGAGGATTCTTTGGTCTGAGGGAGTTCTGGCTGATATTCCTGAATATATGCATACATAATTTACACATACATATATATTTAAATTAATTTGTCTTTTGGAATCATCTCACTAACATATAATTAGGGAGTCAATGCTACATAGCAAGGTAGAACACAGAAGTGGAGAGAATATTGCTTTAAGATTAGAAGTCCAGGATTCGAGTATGACTTTTTGAATTAAAATGTTTATTATTCTTCATATTTCTGGGCTTCAGTTTCCATATTAATAAAACGAGGCAAGTGAATTAGATGATCTCTGAGGTTCCTTCTATTTTTTTTTTTCTTTTAGACTTAGAAATTTTGTACAATTGTTGCTTTAATCCAGTGGGTTTAAAAAAAAAAAAAAAAGCAGAAGCACTGTATTTTTAAACTTTATTTTAGTGTTTTGTTTTTTTTTTTTTGTTTTGTTTTTTTTTTAAATTGATCCCATCTGCACACACAAAGTATAGGACAATAGAATAGGAGTAGCTAAAATATTGAAATTCCTAAATGTCAACCAAGATCAACAATGAAAGCAGGTCAGGTCAGATTGTATTGCTTTTGGGCAAGGCCTTTTACATGAGTGCTGAAAAGACTAATCTCCATCACATTACAAAGTGAAGGTGAGTTTCTGAGTAAGAAGATGAAGACATATTTAAAAAACAAACAACAACAACAGCAACAGCAACAACAACAACAACAACAAAAAACTAGGTATAAATAGTTTCCAGATGAGGCTCCTTATGCAGGTAGATTCTATGGGAACATAGCAGTTAAGAGAGCCCAGAAAAGAAAGCTCAGCCTTGTCAGAATTTCTGAACTCATTAAAAATAGACTATATGAAGTTGGATGTCATCTTGATGAATTATCCCCACAAATTTTTAGCTTACTTGACTATCATGGGAAAAAAGATATCCTTTTTGATCAACTTAAAGAATCCTATGATTAGAATAAACATTGTAAAGTGTATTTGGTATATGCTTTTTCTAGAAGTTTCCATTAGGATGAAGAAGTACCAGTTATTCCAGAATTAGGAGAGAGTGCCTTATAAGGAATCCTAAAGGAAATCTCTTGAGAAAGGGAAATTTGTTTCTTAGTATTGAATGCTTTGAAATGATTAGATTTTATTTAGAGATGATAAAAAATAGATGCATTGTGGTACAGTGGAAAGTCTTTTGGATTTTTGAGTCTAAGGCTTGAATCTTAGTTCTGGTTTACTAGGTTGGCAGCAAGGTCAGTGGATAGATTGCTGGGCCTGGAATCAGAAAGGCCTGAGTTCAGATCAATCCCAGACACTTTTCTAACTGTGATCTTTAATCTCTCTTTGCTTCAGTTTTCTCATTAATAAAAATGAAGATAATTAATAGCACCTACCTCTTAGCATTGATGTGAGGATCAAATGGGATAAGTATAAAGTGCTGGGCACCTAGAAACACTTTATATATGGGAATTATTTTTAGTTATATTTATAGCAATGGAGAAATCATTAAGCCTCTCTAGTTCTCATCTCCTCATTGGTAAAGTGGAAAGCGTTGGACTAGCTGATATCTAAGGCACTCCTGGGTCAGCTAGATAGTGTCATGGGCACAGAGTGCCAACCCTGGGAGTAGGAAGACTCATCTTTCTGAGTTCAAATCTGGTTCAGACATCATTAGCTGTGTGACCCTGGCCAAGTCACTTAACTCTGTCTGTCTCAGTTTCCTCCTCTGTAAAATGAGCTGAGAAGGAAATGGCAAACTACCCTAGTATCCCTGCCAGGAAAACCCCAAATGGGGTCATGAAGAATTGGGCATGATTGAAACAATGGAACAATAACAACAACAACAAAAAAGTCTTTTTTGTCTCTGAGTAGATATGATATTTGTTGATTTTATTTGGTTATATGATTGATTTCATATAGTGGTAGAAGGGTGATCAGAATGGTGCAGCAAGATTTAGAGGCTAACTTTGGATTCAGGAAGCTCAGATTTCAAGTCCTATTCTTGACAAGACACTAGCAACTGGACCTTAGAAAAGGCACTTAACACCTTAGTGCTTCAAGTACTTGTAATATTTTAGGTTACAGATGAACTGTTACTGTACATTAGTATGTGGAGCATCTGCAGAGGAAACTGCTAGAATCAATTATATTATATATGGAAGAAAGAAAAGATAGAAGAAAGGAAGGCAGATGGAAAAAAGGGGATAGAATTAGACAGGAAAGAAAGATGAGAGAAAAAGTAAGAAGAAAGAATGTATGAGAAGCAAATGAAGAAAGAAATAGAACAAAAAAGAAAGTTGACAATTGCTGGAAAATGGAAAAAAAATTCTAAATTTCTGGAATTCTGGAAGCAACATGACTCACAGATTGCATAATATATAGAAAACCAATAAGGATAAATAAATGAGAAGAAATGAGAACCCCAAAAGTACAGATAGGGAGAGTTGATCACTGAAAAAGAAATATTTAGGGGGAAAGAGGACTGAGGTTATTTTCTTTTTCTTTCTGTGAACAGAATCCCTAGGTGTTTAGCCTGCATGTTTCATATGATTTATCATTGGTTCATGAAATCCTAATCTGAAGAACTGAAATAAAGATTCAGTTACAGAACTTATGATGTGACTGATGATATCATAATGCCTACTAATGGAAAAGAAATGGCTTGTGGCTTATTTAATCAATTAAGTCTACTTAAGTAAACAATCAGCTCAGTAGTGAGCTAGGCTTCTTGCTAAGAGAATTACAATTATAAATATTTCAAAATAAGATGATAATTTAATCTTCTAGAGTAGTAGGTAAGCTACATTCTCAACCTGATAGGAGGTTTTAGATGAAACAAAAGCTAAGGATTGGATGTTTTCCTAATATTTAATATCTGGAATTTCCTGATATAAGAGTAGTGTGCTTGTCTTCGAAACAACAGGGTTAGAGTCTAAGACAAACTACAGGAAAATATTCTTTTCTGAATTAAGGAGAAAAATTCAAGGTTTTCAAAACTGTTAGACAAGTCCTTTCTTGGAGAGCAAAAAAGGAGAGTATTTTTCCACTGGTCTATTTTCTAACAGTTTTCCTGCTCTATCTGAATCATTGGATTATAAACTCCTTGAGGATAGGGATTATTTTTAGCCTCTTGTTGTAACCCCATTGCTTAACATAGTGCCTGGCACATGGTATGTACTCAATAAGTGTTTTTTATACTTAATCTCTTTTGGACTCAGTTTTCTATAAAAATAAATGTTGGTTGTGGTTTCAATTTTCCCCAAAACCCCTTCTAGCTCTAAATTTATGATAGAGGGATTTTTTTTCCCCCTGGCCCATTACTTACTCCCCCTTTTCCTTATTTTGATCTCTTTCCATAACTCAGCAGAATGCTTGCAATTGCTTTTAGTCTCTTCTACCCATCTCAATCTTATGATTGTTATAGATGATATGTCTGGACTTACCCTTAAAAAAATGAAATCTACACTTGATCATAGGCACAAAGATGTAGATTTGATGGTAGGCAATGTTTGACAAGGTTTTTCTCAAGGAGAAGCAGTTCTCAATGTGGTTTGTGAGTCCCATTATAGCTAAAATATGGACATTTAGGGAAGAGTTGGTGAAGCAAGATTTGGTTAACTTCTTTCAATAGGTTTTGTTAGCAGAGAGAACCAAATAAGACCTATTCTGAAATGTTCTTTCTTGCTCTTTTACTATAATACAAAAACTTTACCATAAATCAAAGAAGAGTCAAATGTAGTTTTACTTTGATGTGAAAATCAGCAAATTTTCCAAAACAACAGTCAACCATGTTTAGTGTCAGTGTATGTGACCTAAAGCAGAAATGTCAAATTCAGGACTTCCAGTAGCAAACTGTAGCAAAACTAAATCCTGTGACCCAAAGCAGATTGAAATAAAATTGGGAAGTGTTAACAAAACAAATAAAAATTCAATACAACAAAGATAATGTGACTCTGTGGCTTTTTAAGTCAATGTGTGCCTGAGAAGCATCCCTTTCTAGACATAACTAATTTAAAGTATTGTTATTGCAGGTACAGCAAAAAATAGTTAGGAAAGATGGGTGCCATCCAAAATTCACAACTTTATAAACAGACTAAAGACATGGTTGCCTACTGGTTACAATTTGAGGGCACAATGAGATCTTTACACATTTAAGTAATATCTTCCTTATTAATTTTCTCATCCTAACTTTTGTTTGTATTTTGGCTCCACCTCCATGAGTAAGAAATTCACATTATCATAATTACTTAAATTTTATCCAACAGTCTGAAATATTGTTCTTAGAAAATGAAAATGTTAACTAATAGCTCTTCTTTTTTTATTATTATCAGATAAATTTGTTGGATTAGTTATTTTTTCGGCATGAAAGACTTTTTTCACTGGCGTGAGAGTTGGAAGCACACAGCAAAAGATTTGGGTGATTTATTAGGGTCACAAGGGAACAAGGACAGAGAGGTCATTCCAATGGAAATGAGGGTATTTGGGGAGCAAAAGAGCATTATTGCTTAACTTTCATTTATTTATTTATTTATTTGTTTTTCTTGAGGCTGGAGTTAAGTGACTTGTCCAGGGTCACACAGCTAGGAAGTGTAAAGTGTCTGAGATCATATTTGAACTCGGGTCCTCCTGAATTCAAGGCTGGTGCTCTATCCACTGCGCCACCTAGCTGCCCCTTATTGCTTAACTTTTAAAACTTTTTTAAGAATTATAATTCTCATTTTTTCAATGAGGTTCAGATAGAAATGGTTACAGCATAACTTGTTCCTTTATGTGTAGTGTCTTACAGACTATTGCTTAGGTAGAAAAATATTAAAATTTGTAGTTCAATAAAATAATATTCCATCATCAAACACCACAAATTTGAAGAGAACTGGCACATGTGTAGAAGGGCTCTGCTTTCAGGAGATTGTGGTTTGTAGTGGAAGTGCTTTGGAGACAAGTGAACTGTATTGACATTCTGTACAGGGTTTTAGCTGGCTAAGTGATTAGATAAGACCTTTAACTGACTGTGTTGTAGAAACTAGGGTTATCCCAAAAGGCAGTAAGAACAGAACCTTGGCCATTCATAAGGTAATAAGCTCCTTTTCTATTTGTTCGCATTATATCAAAGTTCTCTTCTATGATTCAAGATAGGAGGTCTTCTTGCTAGATATCCAGCAGATGGTGACAATGATAATGACTTCACACTTTTCTCCAAGGCCAAAATGAATTGTATTGGTACTCAGCATAGTCTTCCTCTGTAGCAGAAGTTCCTAATTACTTTAATAGATGGGTTTCAGAAAGACATGAACTTGGATGGGAAAAAACATTTTCACTGCTCTTTACTGAAATTAACATTTCCTTCCATTATTGGACATTATTTTATGAAGGTATGTATGGGCTTCACTAGATTGCCAAAGGTTGTTCATGACCTACAAAAAAGTTAATATCACTGCTCTAAAAGATTTGAATTCTTGTGTAGTCTTGAGGAAATGATTTTTGCCTTGGAATGCAATGCTCCAGCTCCTTCCTTTGAAAAGAAAAAAAAAAAAAAAGAGAGAGAGAGAGAGAGAGCACGAATTTTAAGGAGGAATTTACAAAATGTTTAAGAATAGTAACAGCAATTTTCTATTGTGAAGACAATTGTTCCTCATTGCATAATGTAATGAATGATAATAACTCACATTTGGATGGCATTTAAAGTTTTTTCAGGTGCATTTTTTTATATCAGCTCCATGAGGCAAATGGTGTAAACAATATATTATTCATTTTACAGATGAGGAAACTAAGGATTTGCCCAGAACTGTCCATCTGGCAGTACTCAGAACTAGAATTCAAATCCAGTTCACCTGTTTCCAGGTCCATTGAGGAACTTTCCACTAGGTCAGGCTGCCTTTCATATGATAATACTATGTTTAAAATAACTTCACTGAAGCACAATCTTTTTTTTTTTTTCTTGTAACAACTAAACCATATATATAACTATGTAGAATGTCCTTGAAGTAACCCACCTAATGGAGAAAAATACTATGTATTTTCCTCACCCCCATAAAATTGTCACTATCGACAACTTACGATATTCATATCACTACCATATTTGAAATCTCTTTCTTCTTTTTATTGTAAATGTAATAGATGAAAATCTCCATATATAAATTTAATGGGAACTGGCACATTTGCAAAGAGGCTCTGCTTTTGGGAGAGTTGTGATGGTTTGCTGTAGAAGTGCTTTTGAGACAATTGAGCACATATAGACATTCTGTAATTGGTTCCAATTTGTTATCTAGGTGGTTTGATAAGACCTTTTCAATTGATTTGTAATGCAAACTGGAGTTGTCTCAACCACCAATAGAGAACAGAACCTTAATCATTCATTCATTCTCTTTGGCTATTCTATTTTGGTTTGACTCTGCTGAGAGATAATGATTTAAGGGGAGAGGCTCTTACCCTCTCCACTATTGCTGATATGGGATCCTGGGGAAATTGGTATATTCCTTTATCTTGCTATTTGTTAATTGTGCATTTTAGGTGAAAGGATTGGTCTCTGTAGTATGTGGGTTAGCTTCCAGAGGTCCTGGGATCTCATAGCCATTTCAACACTAATGTCTTGAGGATTAAGGAGTGAATTTAGGGATCCAATCCAATGGTAGATGAGACAAGGACTCATTCAGCATCAGGGCTATATTTAGACATGGTTGGATCAATATTATATAGGAACTGAGGTTATTCTCCCCAGAGACAGAGGTGATATAGGAGAGACTATGTCCCCAAGATATTAAAAGGAAACATTTGTACTTTTTTTCTTTCTATATCCTCTACATAAATATGTCTTTGCAAAAACTAATTGATGCTAATAATTAAATGAACTTAGGGTTCTAGTCACTAGTACCTAAGAGGAGAGGATGTTACAAGGCATAGTCAGTAGGGACTTGATCTGATGGCACTAGAGAAAATAAACCTACTGAATGGTTGCCCCTCAGTTGGAGAATGGCTGAATAGGTTATGGTATATGAATGTCATGGAATATTATTATTCTATAAGAAACAATCAGCAGTATGATTTCAGAGAGACCTGGAAAGGTTTACATGAGTTGATGCTAAATGAAATGAGCAAAACCAAAAGATCATTGTACATGGCAACAAGATTATATGATGATCAATTCTGATGGACTTAGCTCTCTTCAACAATGAAGTGATTCAGGCCAGTCCAATGGGCTTGTGATGAAGAGAGCCATCTACACCCAGAGAGAGGACTATGGGGACTGAGTGAGTGGGGATCACAACATAATATTTTCACTCTTTTTGTTGTTGTTTGCTTGCAATTTATTTTTGTTTTCATTTTTTTCCCTTTTTGATCTTATTTTTCTTGTGTAGCATGATAATTATGGAAATATGTATAAAAGAATTGTACATGTTTGACATGTATTGGATTACTTGCCCTCTGGGGAGGGGGGAGGGGAAGGGAGGGAAAAATTTGGAACACAAGGCTTTGCAGGGGTCAATGTTGGAAATTATTTATGCATATATTTTGAAAATAAAAAGCTTTAATTAAAAAAATAAAATAAACCTAGTTCCCTCATGGATACTATAGACTTCTGAGGGGTCAATGCAGACTGTGTTGCTCTCTAAGAGTGAGCACATACTTGACATGCAAAAAATAAAATAAAAAATCATTTATGGAAATAAAATCTGCATATTTGTGTTAATCTAAAAAGATATATTATATTTACTATAACAGTACCAATACTGCCCTGTTTGTCTATGTTCCCTTATGATCTTTCTTCTGTTCTCTTTTGACAATATTAAAAAGAAACAAAAACTACTCATTACACTGGGCTCCATTTATTTCTAGCATCACTGTTACTCCTTCTTAATCCCCCTTCCTTGAGATTCCACCATCTCTACTAAAAAACATCCTTCCATGTAACAAGCAAACATAGTTAAACAAAATTTATTTGTTATGCCTTAAAATGTGTTTTTCATCCCACCACTACAAACCATCTCTTCTCTGCCAAGAAGTGGGAATCATGCTCCATCATCAGTCTTCTGCAATTGTGATAGATCATTACAAAACAAAACAAAAAAGAATATTATAATGTTCCCAGCAGAACATCAGGGAGGATTCAAAATATATGGCAATAAATACCAATTTGAGAAAGTACACACACACACACACACACACACACACACACACATACATATATTAGTAGATGAGATTATATTCATGAGTGTTCATCTTTATTTCCTTGTAAATTATTCTTTTATTTTTTGCTGTGTACTTTATTTACTTTATTCTTTTTTCCTAGTTCTTTTGATTGTTGTTAGATATGATTCCAGGATTTTTTACTGTAAGCTACTGATAAGTCCTGTATAATTCTAATTGTAGCTTTAGCAAATTTTTTTTTTCTTGTTTCTTGAAAATTTTTCTCTTTGATCTGGGGGCTTCAAAATTTGGCCATAATATTCATATGTGTTTTCCTCAAAAGATCCTTTTGAGGTAGTGATCAATGGATTTTTTCTATTTCTACTTTCCCCTCATGCTCTATCACTCCAATTTTTCTAGGACTATTTTCTGCATTATTGTGTCTAGGTTCTATTTTTGGTTAAAACTTTGTAGAAATCCAAGTATTCTTATATATTTTTTACATCTTTACTCCAGATCTTTACTTGTCTTTTTAATAAAATGTTTCTTATATATTTTTTTACATCTTTACTCCAGATCTGTTGTCTTATAAAATGTTTCACATTCTGTTCTATTTTCTCATTCTTTATAATCAGTTTTGTTCTTTCTTGATCTTTCATAGTTTCACTGGCTTCCCTTGCCTGATTCTAATTTTCAAAGAATTATTTCTTCCTTGAGACTCTATATCTTCTTTTTTAATTAGTCAACTTTTTTTTTTTTAACATAGTCTTCTTGTTTTTCTTGGTTTTATTATTTTTTTTTTCCTTTAGTTTTCCTCAATGTCTCTCATTTGATTTTTGAATGCTTTTTTTGAAATTTTTTAAATAAATTTTCTCTGGGCAGATAAGGGAAACCTTAAATTACATTTGAGGAAGGGGCCTCCACTGAATGGGAACACAATCTCTGAACCCAGTGCATTGCAATTGTCTATGTATCACTCTTCTTATTACTTTGGGCCTCTTCACCTGTTTTGAAGCGGATTTATTTTCCCCTAGGAATTTTACCTTGACCTCATAGTGTACTCACCTACCTCTTAATTGGACAGGCAATAAGGCCAAATTTTTTTTTTCTTTCTTTCTTTCTTGAACAGGCAGACAAATCTTTAGGGATTCAGTTGTATGATGATTTGGGAAGACAGATACAAAGTTTGGATACCTCCATTATCCAGACTGGAGATGCAAATGGTTGGGGTGACACCTGGCCTGAAAAAAGAATAATTAAAGAGTATGGACCAACCACCTGGGCTCAAGAAGGAAGTTGGGGATATAGAATCTAGAATCCCAATATGTATATTGAATAGGATAATTAGATTTAAGGCAGTTGTACAGATTATCACCAATCAGACAGCTAAGGCACTAGATCTAATTGATAACTAGAATAGTCCAAAACTCATTATCCAGAATGATTAGGTTGGAAAGGAAAGCTTAAGGGTCTGTTAGCTTGATGGTGCTAAAAGGGTGGAAACCAGTGCCCCAAAAAGACCGACAGGAGCCAGAAGGGGATGAGAAATTAGATAGGGGATGTGAAATTATGTTACAAAAATTTGAAGAGATATCAGTGTATAAATAAGAGGGAGGACTGAATGAGATGAGGTGAGATCTCTCAAGACAGTTGTGAAAATCGAGTAAGGCTTCATCTACTTCAGAGTTGAACTAGGCCTGAAGGTCCTTGAACATTGACTCAAGGGCATACCTAAGTCCCCTTCCTGTTATCCTCCCATGACATCATTTTCTCCCTACTTCAATCAAATATGGCAACTATGTACTTATTGGCTAAGTTCAATTCCTTGGGGAGTTCCTGCATTTAGAATGTAAGATCCTCAGCCAATGAGGTCAGTGGTGGGAAGGGTGTTTGCTTTAGGGACTATTTAAAGTGTAAAACCTGTCCCAGAAGGTGCCTCTTCTCTTTGATTGCCTGCTCCACGGGTGGGATGTCCAATTCTCAGGAGAACTTACAATAAACTTTTGCTTTGCTCCTAGAGATCTCTCTAGCTTTTTATTAAATGATGACCCCTCGCCATTCTGAGCCACGCAGGAGGAAATCCAGAGAGCTTAAAATTTACCAACCTTCTCCCCCATCTTCCCAGAATCCTCCCTGTGACATCCTCTCTTTCTTAAATCATATTTAGTCATAGTGATGAGGTTTGGTGCAGGGCAGAGAGTTGTGGGAACCTCTTCTGGTTGGAGCAGGTCTTTCGTAAAAGCATTTATGAGCCCAAAACATTAGATTGTCAAGAAAGAAGTTTATTGTTGGAACTGAGAAGTCAGCCTTTGCTAGGAAGACTGATTTCCTTCATAGCAAGGTCCCAACAGAGAGAGATAAAGTTCCTTGTAGAGAAATCCCAACAGAGAGGTAAAGAGGTGTTTAGTCCTGTTAGGGAAATAGGTGAAAGAGATAAAGGAGGGTTAACACTGAAAAGAGAATTTCTCTTCACAGTGGGCAGAGCGTCCTCACAGGCAGCTATGACAAGGAAAGAGAGAGAGGTTCCTGGGCATGGCATGTTCCTGCTTTTAGGTCCTCTATGAGGAATTGAGCTAGCAAATGCCTATTTTATCTTGACTGAGAGGGGGGGGGGCAGTTTGAGCTGAAATCAGAAGGAAATCTTGCAATTGAATAGAAGATTTTCAATTGAATGAGAATCCCTGGAGTAATCTTCAACTTAATAAAGGGTGTAATCAATAGTGAGTATTATTAATGGGGGTGTGTTGGTCTCCTTCAGGATAACAGAATCAAGCTGCTTAATCATTTTGTTTCCAGTGATTCTCTTTATTCTTTGTTTTGCCAAGAAGTTTCATTTCCCATCTATAGTTGTAAAAAGCACATATTCTTCTTTACTATCTACTCCTCTATTTTCTTTTTACTGAAATGACCTTTTATATATAGATCATATATACAGTTAGAATTTATTGTGGTATTATGGTTTGAAACATTAGTTTAAACCTAGTTTCTACAAAACTATTTTCTAGTTTTCCCAGCAGTTTTTTTTTGTTTTTTTGTTTTTTTGTTTTTTTTGAATAGTGAGTGATTTTTTACCCTGAGTTGGTGTCTTTGGATATTAGTGATTATTTTTCTATTATGTTTGATTGCTTCTGGATCTTATATATCAAATTTGTTATATCAATCATATATTTCATTTTTAGCCTGTACCAAATAGTTTTGATATTACTTCTTTGTAGTAGAGATTAAGATCTGATTTGTTCTGTGACCCTTCCTCCCCCTTCTGTCCCGCCTTTTTCATAATTTCTCTTAAGATCTTGATCTTTTTCCCTTAGGGTGATTTTCACTATCTTTTTGAGTTCCATAAAATAATACTTTTGTACATTAATTTGCATGGCATCAGATATGTAAATTATATCAAGTTTTGTGTTCAGTTGTTTTTTTACTCATGTGCTACTCTTTTTAACTGTATTTGAGATTTTCTTGGTAAAGATACTAGAATGGTTTGCTATGTCTCCTGCTTAGTTTTTAGAAGAGGAAACTGAGGCAAGCAAAATGAAATGATTTGCCCAGGGTTACACAGCCAGTAAGTGTCTGGGGCCAGATATACACTTAGGAAGATAAGTCTTCCTGACTTCAGGGTTGGTAATTTTTGTACTATACCACCTCATAATATTATTCTTGTGTGGCCAGACTGTACACAATAGCTCTCAATTTTTTGTATTCCTTTCTTTCTATAAAAGTATTTTGTAGTTGAATTAACAGAATTCCTTTAGGTATCTTGCTAAGTGGACTACCAGATAATTTAAATACTTTATAGTTATTTTGAATGAATTTTCTTCTTTCAATCTCTTTCTGCTAGGTTTTATTGGTAAAATACAGAAAAGCTAATGAGTTTTGTGGATTTGCTTTGTATCATCACTTGAACAAGTTATTTACTGTTTCCTTTGGTTTTTAGCTGAATATCTAGATTTTTAGATAATTATTAGATCATCTGAAAATGGCAATTTAAAAATGTCATTTGTTTCTGCTTATTCTCTCAATTTATTTTTTTCTTTTAAAAGATTTGTGTTGTTTTCTGAACTTAAAAATCCCAAAATGAGTATCTCCATATATCAAGCAACATACAAAAGAGGATTATATTTGAAAAGAGATTGTTTATGAAATTGTGAATTTTCTTTTCATACTGATTCCTTTTAATATTTCTATATACTTTCAAAACTTTCCTGATTTTCAGTGCTTCCTTCTGAGTGTTATGCATATTTAAAAATATTCCTTTTTCTCCCCCTCCCTCCCATTCTTCCCTCTCTTCCTCTTTCTCTTTTCTTCCTCCTCTCTCTCTATCACCCTCCCTTTTCCTCCCCCCCCCTACTCTGTCTTTCTGTGTCTCTGTGTCTGTCTCTCCCTCTCTTTCCCTCTCTACCTCCTTTCCTTCACTCTCTCCCTTTTTTTCCCCCTCTACCTCTCTCTCCACCTCCTGGAGTCCTGCTTTTTCTTCTGTCTCCTGGGATTTATCCTTGCTAGTTCTTTATGATTAAGACCACTGGATCTTTAGGGTCTGATTTGGAGTCATATCACTATGTTAGAAACCTAATAAGCTTTTGGATCAGGAAATCTTGAGCTGCTTTAATTCATTTGGAACTCTCCTTTTCATTTTGAGCATGGTAATTTGGTGAATTTTAATTTCTCAATGCCAATGAGTATGGCAAAATGATTTTTAAAATTATTAGCCAATATTTGCTTTTTTCTTAACATTTTCCGAAACAACTGTCTAAAAATTCAATTTTTTTTGTTTTAAATTTTAAAAATTTGGAAATTCTATTATTTTTTATTTTAGTATATTAAAATTTGTTTTACTTTCCATTTTTAGCATATATATGTATATATAGATAGATATGCATATGTTCTTATCTTTTTTTGTTGATGAAAACATTTAAGATATGCATTTTCTCCTTTGATTGTGGTATATAAGTTTCGTATGTTGTTTCATTGATGTCATTTCCTTTGATGAAATTATGTATTCTTTCTGTAATTTTTTTTTGGCTCATATATTCTTTAAGATTATATTACATATCATTTATTCATACTTGAATAATTTCTTCAAATGCTTTTCACTGATTATAATCTTGTTGTGTTGTTTTTATTAAAGAATATGTTTGCTTTTCCACATTTGCTGATGAAGTTTTCATTTCTCCACATGGATTAATAGATGTTATACACAACTGAGAAATAAGTGTACTCCTTTTATTTGATTCCAATTTACTAATTACCAAAGATATATAAAGCCTTTTAAAAGTTACATTCTGGTGCTCACTTCCTTTCTTGTTCATCTTTTATTAGCTTTGTCTACATGTGAAAAGAGTGCATTGACATTCCCAACTAATATAGTTTTGCTGGTAATTCCTTCCTATAATTCAATTAACTCTTCCTTCTTATATTTAAATGCATATTAGGCCATATTTATTATGTTTATACTATTTCATTTTCTCTGATGCCTGATACAAAATGAAGTTTCTTTGTTTATCATTTTCAAGCATGCCTGTGGTTACCATTGCCATCTGAGATCATGATTGCCATCCTTTTTGTATTTATAAAATGTATCGTAAATTCTATTGTATTCTTTTCTTGTAACTCTATAAATGTTCCAAGTGTGTTTGTTGCAAACAACACATTACTGTATTCTGCTTTCTCATCAATTTTGCTATCTTCCTCCATTTTTTTTTTTGATAAGTTCATCTTATTGACATTCTTATTTGTGATGATTATTATTTCTCTTATTTCTTGAAGTATATCTCATTTTCTTGTCATGGTCTTTAGGAATTCTGATGATTCTTATGATTAATCCTTATTATTTATCTTCTAGGTCAGTTATTTTTCATAATAGAGGTTATGTAGACTTCAAGTTTTTCAAGACTATTTGTATCTTATGGAATAATTGTATTATGTTTGACCCATTCTGTTTTTCCAGGAGTTCAAAACTTGGTCTAGGTTTTCTACTTTCTGTTTGTTCACTTTAAAATTTATTTCTTTAAAAAAAAAAAAAAAAAAAAAAACTTAAAAAATCTCTACTTCATCTAGCAACTCTCAGAAACCTTGAGCTGATGATATTTCTCTTTGATCTTCTCAATTACTATGCTACCTGGATCCCTTTAAGAATTATAGGAATATTTATGAAAAATCTAGGCTCTATAGTATTTTTATTCTTCTTTCTTAAGTCAAAGTATTTTAAAAATCCTTTACAAATATTGACCAATTTTTAAAATGTTACATAATGGAATTGTTAGACATGACAATTTTTGACTTTAAGAAATGTAACATTATACAAGAAAATATTAGACATAGAAGTTGAAAAGCAGCTTTTCAACTGGTGAGACCCAAGGGAAAATAACAGCACATTCTAGTTCTTAAAGCAGAGCTAGTGAGGGGATCAGGGCTGTGATAAAACATGATCTTCTTAGGCTTATTCCTAAAATGGAGTATTCAGAAGGAATTCCTCAGTGGAAGTAAAGAACTGGCACAGGGTTGGTCTGGGAGGAGAAGGCATAAAGCATTGATGGAAAATTCAAGAAGGAAAAAAAGTTTATTGAACTGAGCAGTTCTCAAAACTATTATAATAATAGTTTAATGGAAAGAGTGCCAGCATTAACTGTAAAGAAATTAGGGACTTATCTCATTAGATAGCTTGTAGAATTGGCACTACATTTTGTAGGCTCTGTGCTGGATCTGTCTTTTGCTCCGTGGTAATGAAGTTCATAGTTATTATCATGGGAAAGGTTTTTGGTGGCTTATGCAAAATGGGATGTTAGTTTCAGTCCATTTCTTCAGGAACGGGCATACCACAGTAGAGCCCCCATCCTCTCTGGCCCCTTGATGACTATTTTATTTTAGAGGCTAAAGCTCTAATGCATTTATAGACTAAGTTGTCCTTCAACAATGACATTAGCAGGGATATGTGACGAGGCCATTATGGTCTCAGTATTTCTGAGAGATGGAAAAATTATAGCAGTGGTTTCTGAATATTTTTTTAAGAATAAGAATTACAGTGATTCCACATTAACTAAATGGCTATATTATTGCCAATTGCATCATAAAATCTCAAACAAACTGTCCTTTAAAATAGGAATTATATAATTTGTATTTTAGGAGCAAATTGATTCATGAAAAAATATATTTTTGTGCATTTTATTAGAGAATGATTGAATTAAGATGGTTTCTCAGAAAGAAAACTGCTAGCTAATGTCTACTTTCACTTATTTATTCCTTCATTTGGAATAATTATTTAAATATTTATATATAATTTATAATAATTATACATAATTTATATATTATAATATAGGCTACATATTATATATATATATATATATATATATATAATATGTAATAAATAATTTATATTGAACTGTGTTTATTGGTAGACCCTTCCATCAGTCTTATTTAAAGCATTTAGTTGAATTGTTTCTCTAAGGTCACTTGTTTCCCTTTCTTTCATCTTAATTTTTTCTTTTCCTTTTTTTTTGTATTTTATTTTATGTGGTATATTATCTTTTCCAATTACAAGTAAAGATAATTTTCAACATTTATTTTTGTAAAATTTTGAGTTCCAATTTTTTTCTCCCTTTTTTCCTTACCACCCCCCTTCCCAAGACAGCAAGCAATCTGATATATGTTATACATGTAAAATCACTTTTTAGCATATTTCTATATGAGTCATGTTGGGAAAGAAAAATCATAACCAAAAAAAAATGAAACAAAACAAAAGGAGAAACTAGCATGCTTTTATTCATATTCATTTTCCATAGTTCTTTCTCAGGATATTGATGGCATTTTCCATCCAAAGTCTATTGGAATTGTCTTGAACCACTATATTGCTGAGAAGAGCTAAGTCTCATAGTTAATCACACATTCTTGCTCTTGTAATGCACAGTGTTTTCCTTGTTGTTATCACTTCACTCAGCATCAGTTCATATAAGTTTTTCCAGGCTATCTGGAAATCAACCTCTTTATAATTTCTTATAGAATAACAGTATTCTATTACATTCAAAATTCATAACTCATTCAGTCACTCCTTAATTGATGGGCATTCATTCACTTTCCAATTCTTTGTAACTGCAAAAAGAGATGATATAAATATTTTTACACATGTGGGTCCTTTCCCCTCTTTTATGATCTCCTTGGAATACAGATCCAGTAGTAGTTCTACTGGATCAAAGGGTTTGCCCAGTTTTATAATCCTTTGGGCACAGCTCCAAATTGTTCTCTAGAACAGCAGGATCAGGGGAATTATCATTTCTTAAATGTCAGCAGTAAAATAATGGGAAGCAAAAATAGGAAAAAAAGTAATACTAAAAATGTATAAGTACTAGTGATTATGATTTTTATAAAATAATTCTTATTATGAACTTGACAAGTGTCAGCTAACATTACCAGTCTTCAAATACATGGGAAGCTAACAAAATCATTTTAAATGAAATTATGAACTTTTATCAACTTTTATTCAACAAAATGCAAAGTTCAACTTCAACAATATAACATCATATGCTTCCCATATATTTACATTTACTATGTTCCCCTTCAAGTTACATATTGTTATATTTTCCATATTTTATTGCTATTGCTATTATTTACAGAGCTGTAATTAAATTGTATATTGATCTTCTGTTTGTATTTTCCTCATTCTTTATCACTGCATTCCTTTTATAATTCTTGACGTTCTTTGTGATGACAAATATATTTCTTACAGTATATTAACATTCTACAATATAATGCTAATAATATTTACATAATATTTTGAGTTTTTTTAAAGCACTTTATAAATATTCTCTTTATCATCCTTTTATAATATTCATATTCTACAACTTATTCAGATATTTCCTAATCATTCAATACCTGCCATGCTCATCAATTTATAGATAAAGGAACTGAGACTTAGGGAAGTTAGGGAACTTGTTAAAGATCCCATAGAAGTGGTATATATCAAAGTCTAGACTTGAAAGTCCTGACTTTCCATTATCCCAAATATTTGGAAGTGATTATATGGTCTCTGTTTTTTTTTTTTTTTTCAAACTAGACATTGCCATTTTAAAATTAATATTCCTATAGAATGATAATTGAATACCCCTTCTTTGTTCTCTGGATGCACTCCAATTTGTCCAAGGCAGGTGACCCTATGATTGTCTGGATTTCAGGATCCAGGAGTGCCCTATGGCCATATCATTGTTTTTACCCAGCCCATAGCTTGGTTTCTTAAAAACTGGTTGCTATAAGCTCTTTATCACTACTATGAATATTCCTTTCTCTGGTAAAAATAAAAGCCTGGGGGAGGGATAAGAACTATTATCCATGCTTATGTCTCAGTGTAAATGAAGGATATATTAGTAGATTTTGATACAAGACAAGAAAAAGGCATGTGAGCCTCATGGGAGGAGAACAGATGGCAAAAAAAGTTATTAATGACTTTAGAGAAATAGGATGATTGGTTGGGAAAGATGCCAAAAGAATTTCAGAGTCTTTTAGTTAGAAAGGGTCATAGTATTCATGTATTCCAACTTCTTACCAGTGAACAAATTTTTCTTTACAATGGCTCTGAAAGATCCTCTCTACCTAAGTAAAGTGCCATTGTGGAAAAAAACACATAGATCTAGATCTGTCCCTGTCATTTGATAGACAAGTGACAATTTGTAAATGATAATTTTTCTGAGCCTCAGTTTTCTCATCTATAAAATGGGGAAAGTAATAATACATTACTTGGATCACAGAGTTATTGGAATAAAAATGCTTTTTAAAGGATAAAGTACTAAGTAAATATCAACTCCTATTGTTGATAACATGTGGCCTAAATAAGTGGACACAATACTGATTCTATATGTTATCTGACCAGTGTAGAATACGGTAGGGCTACTGTATCCTTTGACCTGGACCACCTCAGGTTCAAGTGGAGGATGAAGCATATTTAAAGACAGATGGTAGAGTGTCATAGAGAGATAGATGTTGACATATGATCATATTAGTCAAGGTCTTACTATAGGATGACTAAAATTGGAATAGTATTTGTGACTTGTGTTTTCTTTTTTCCTCCAGTTTCCTTAAATAAAACAGCCCAAGTGTTCTCAAGAACAAAGGCTTTAAAATAATATAGCTGAAACATTATATAGATTTAAATGTGAAACTGTCAAGAATGTTTAAATTTAAATTTCTTAATATATTACTAATCCACCCACAGTTCTCAGAGTATGTTTGCAGTGATATACTTGATAGTCTAGTTAGTTATCAAAACTGTTAGGTGATAAATCAGCAAGTTAGCAGCACTATAAGGATTCAAAAAGAGACATTTCTGGGCTTTCAGCTGTTTTAGAATCAATCAACACTTAGCATACTGCCTGGGATGTAGTAGATGCTTTATGAGTAGATAAATGAATGTCAGCATCATTTTGTGGCAAAAGCCTGTGGTCCCATGAATAAAGCCACTTCACAATGACTTAGGCACATAGGAAGCTCTCACACAGTAATTTACTGAAGAAATAATGGATTTTTATTTTCTTTTCTTTTTTCTTTTCCATTCCATCCTTTTTTTCATTGACATTTAAGAAATCGTTCTAGGCAAGCAAACATTAATAGGATCAGAGTTGTACAATAATAAAGACCATTGATAATAATTTATGGTCTTCTCTAACCTCAGATTAACAAATAATGATATATTAATAATTAGCATTTACATAATTCCTTAAACTTTCAAGTTTTATCTCATCTGGTCATCACAACAACTCTAGGAGGTATCTCTACTTTCTAGAGGAGGAAACTATGACAAAATAAGTAAATAATTTGCCTTAATAAATATACACATAACAACCATCAAGTACAATATTCTATACACTGCATCTAAAAATGAGGAAATGAATTTCCTAGATAAAGAAACTGAGGTGATGGCTTGTCCTTGGTGTTATGGGTGTCAAGTGCAGAATCAGGCTTCATTTTAAAGTCTTCGGCCTCCAAATAGAGCATTCTTTTCACTATACCACGTTTACCTTATTTTATTCGAGATAAAAATGATTTAAATAATTTTATCTATATAAAAGGAAACAAAAACACAAATAGAAGTGGAAGGGAAGATAATAAATATTTTAAAAGCACCTACTATGAACAAGGCAGTGTGCTAAGTGCTTTGCAAACATTATCTCATTTGATCCTCCCAGAATGAGGTAGATGTTATGATCCTCATTTTATACTTAAGGGAACTGATAAAGGCAAAGGTGAAGTCACTGACACCAGGTCTTCCTAACTCCAGGCTCAGCATTCTATCCATTGTGCCACCTTTCTAGACATATTGTCCAGTATATTATTTTAAACCTTAATAAATATAGTGAATAATTTTTTTCAAAATGGTAGTGGCATGGGATCTCTTAAATTTTATCTTTATGGCATTAGATTTTCACTAGCAAAATCTCTCCATATGATTTGCACAGCACTGCCTCTCTTTTATCACCCCATTGTACTGTGTCTACAACAAAATATTTCACTTGAAGTCCTAGAGATCAGAAATTATCTTTATCCTCACTATTATTTCTCCTTGATAATTTATATTATTCTATTCCCCCCTTCCTTCCAGTTTTTTTTTTTTTTTTTTTTTGCTTTTTCACAGTATTCAGTATTCTGTGAAGTGGAAACACTCTTAAGCATGTCTGAATTGGCCTTCCATCCTTATGCAGCAGCAGATTGTCTCTCAAAGGAGGTATTTTAGAGGATGCTGAGGGACATAGCCAACATGTACTGCCTAATATTAGTCATTTTAATTAAAGGAATCACCAATTTAAAAAAAAAAAAAGTGTTATTCTCAACAAATGCATCAGAACCAACAAGGCAATGAGTGATTGTCTAGGCAGAAAGCCATTTCTTTTCAGTGTACAATATGCTTGTTATTATATAGAAACACAGAAAGATACAGTCTGTATAAACAACTTCTCTTTCTTTTGGTTCCCATCTGCCAAAATCTATCAACAAATAGTTCAGACAAGGTGACTTCAACATGTTAACACTGAATAGAAGGTAGGACCTTGGGAAGTTGAGAGGAAGAGAGGGAGAGAAAAAAGGAGGGGAAGAGGGAAGGAGGGAGAGAGGAAGACAGACAGAAAGCGTGTGGGTGTATGTTTGTTGAAGGCTGGGAAGGACATGGAGGATCCTGAAAAATTCTGTAATTGGAAGTCAAGCATCTAAGTCCCTCCAAAAAAAAAAAAAAAAAAAAAGACAATCATTTTGAATTGTTATTTGGGAGATCCTGGTAACAGCGATCCCAGGAAAGAAATGGTTGTTGTGGAAACTATAGATGTGATTTGCTTCCTTGCTTTCCTCTATAATACCACAGCCATCAATCATAACTGAGTTAAGTTTTAAAAATTAATTGGAGAGTCAGTGAGTATCCTTAGCTCCATTTGAAGCAATATGTTCAGATCATTTAGTGACATTCAAAAAAAAAAAGAAAGTTTTTTTTTTTTTTTTTTTTAAACTACAAAATGATAAAGAAATGGCCTGTGAAAATGATTATAGAAGAGATCATGGTTTGGGATTACAGTCAAATCCTTTTGTAGGATGGTTGAATGCAGAGTCCAGGAACTGATTTAAAATTGTGATTCTCAGTTATATGTGTTTTTCCCTCCCTGAGGCAATTGGGGTTAAGTGACCTGCCCACGGCTATACAGCTAGGAAGTGTTAAATGTCTGAGGCCAGTCTGAGGCCAGTCTGAGGCTTAATTCAGGTCCTCCTGACTTCAGGGCTGATATTCTATCTACTTTATTACCTCGCTGCCCCTATTGGTAATTTTAAAAATAAATTTAAGAAATTATTTTAATATTTTAATAAATGATAGTATACTTAGAACATAGTAGTCATCTTGAAACAAAATACATTTTAATTATTTTATTTTATTTTTTAAAAAAATTTAAATTTATTTTTTCCAATTGGAAACATTTATTTTTTCTCCTTTCTATTCCTCCCCATTGAACAATTTTTTTTTTTTAAAAAGAAAGCATTCCCAACAAATATCCAAAAACTAGCAAAATAAATTTCTGCAGTAGCCATGAACAAAAATGTATGCTTCATTGTGTGCATTGTTAGAGAATATTACTTGAAATCAATTTTATTTTTTAAAAAGTGGTATGATCCAATTGTTAAATTTTCACTGTAAGTATACATAGTCTAGAAATCAAGAAGCGCTATAAATGAGGGTGTAACTGTTTCATTAATTAGATGTAAGACATTTAGTCATTTCAGTCATGTCTGATTCTTTGTGACCCCATTTGGAGTTTTCTTGGCAAATAGAGTGGAGAGGTTTGCAGTATTGTTTATTTCATTTTACAGATGAGGAAACTAAGGGTTTATTGACTTGCCCAGAGTAACACTAGTGTCTGCAATTATATCTGAACACAGGAAATTGAGTTTTCCTGACTCTAAGTCCAGTGTTGTAAGAATTCTGCCACCTTGCTGCCCCAGAATTAAGAAAATTATGGGAAAATGTTAATACTTAAACTTAAAAACGTATTACCCATATATTTTTTCAGGGAGCCAGTTGTTAAACATTTATCAACACATCCCTGAAAACGGATTTTTGAGGAGTGGATGTGATGGGAAAATAGTAAATACTGCTAGAGAGTTATATCTCTCTTAGGCCTGCCAGTAATCAATAACTTAGGCTAAAGAATAGATTTCCTTTCTATATGGCAAGACAGATGTGATAATGAACATGAAAATGCTTTGCCAACTGCCAACCCTGAGATAAAAGAAAGGATTTTTATTTTCTTTTGCTGTTTTTACATAGATTATGTATAAACTCTTTTCTGGCAATTTTTTTTTTTTTTTTTTTTTTTTTTACTGCATTTAGGCAACTGTGAAAAGAAGTACTGGCTCAGGAGCACAACAATAACAAGAACAAATACTGGGTTATGTGATCCAAATCTGAAAGAAATTAGATATCCAAATACTCTTCAGTATCCAGTTATATTTTTTTTTCCATACATTCGTACTTGTAGAAAACTTTTTTCTTGGTTATTATTTCTTAGTCTAATTTAAGGGAAAGGAGTTGAGAATGATCCAGAAAGGGATAGAATGATGTTTTAAAATACAACAGAGTTTATTCATTTTTCAGGCCATATTTCAGGTCATGTTTCATAACATAATGATATTTCAAAACTGCAAGGTTGAATTTGAATGACCAAACAGTGCTTTGCCTCATACTTTTGTGCATATTGCAAACTTTAGTGAAGAATGAACTGATTTAGTGAGGAACATTACTCTGTTCTTTTCTCCAGTAGTTATTAGCTATCATTTGCATTCACATAATACTTTTAGTTTTTCGAAGTACATTGATATCTCTTAATTCATTTTGATTATTTTGATCCTTACAACCATATTGTGATAGTCAAATAATTATTAAGTATGTATCTGGAATTGCTACCTCTTTGCTCAATCATTTTCATTGACTCTCTTTGTCTCTCAAGTTAAATTTAATCTCTCTACCTGGCATTCAAAGTTCTCCACAACTTGGAGGGGAGATAGTGAGATGTCAGAGATATTTTTTTTAAAGAAGGGTATTCTTAGATCATAGCCTTACTTTTGAAAATTAACCTGACAATAGGAAGGATTAAAGCTTCATTAACGTAAATGATGAGAATATACCCTCCAGTAGGGAGTGCTTCTTTACCTTGGCTTTTATGAATTCTCTCTCTTTGAGTAAAATCTTCCCATCAAAATTCACAGTATAATGATGAGTTTTATGAATCACCACCAATTCTCATGAATGACTCTCCAATCCTATGTGTCCTTGTGGTCAAATGTATGTCCTTGTGTCAGGAAATTTAGTTTATCTTACTCATTACTTAAACTTTGGGTCAAGGGTTAAAATACATGATTATTTCTTGTTTCCTATAAGCTTTTAGATTTCTCAGGAGTTCTTATTCTTCTGACATCATGGTTTCTCGCTATTGCTTCTATCCTCATAGATACAAATCATTATCAGTACAAATCATTATCTGTAGTTTTTATTCTCTTTTCTTCCTGCCCCTTCTCCCTAATACTTTTAGCCCATTGGCAGTTTTCATGGTCTTTGGCATATAGATTGGGAATCACTGTTTGAATGTAAGTTATGTTAACAAATTTATATTTATGGAGTCCTACTCTAATACCTCATGGTAGTACAGAGATGACACTGAGATGCTGATGTCTATGCCAACAAAGTATAAACTTTGGAGGATCTACCATGCTGGAAAATTCAATATTGATTACAGTCTATCTGCTTTTTGAGAACCATCCTGCCAGACATGGAGAGACTCATCACAAGTGGGTGGGCCACTTGTTTTAAGATTGAACTTGACAACTCATGAAACATAAAGTAATGTAAAATATTCCCTTAGTTCTGTATGGTTTTCTTATATTTCTACAAGGATGTGGGCAATGTAATAGAAAAAGGGCAGAAAGTGCTTCCAATCACAGAGGATGTAATCTATCCATGAATATTTTCTTAACAATTGATACCAAATGTGAGATCCTTGTGATTTCAATGGTTAATGAATGGACAAATTACTGGAGGAAATGCTGAAACTTGAAGATATAGGCTCATTCCAACTCTGATATCTATTAGCTGTGTGACCATGGATAATTTGCTTCTGAACTTCATTTTTTTCATACATAATATCCTTATGATGACTGTCACAGGTTATTAGGTTCAAAAGTAATAACATAAATGAAACTCTTTGTTATCCTTAAAATACCATCTAGATGTTAGTTCTTATCATCATCATCTCCTTTGTCCTATCTTTTTTGATGGATTTTAAAAAAAGAACAAGTCACTTTCCTCTATCATTATTTTACATCCAATGTTCTGTAGATAATAGTTAATGTTGCTACCATTATTATTGACATATTTACTAAAAATTAAATGAGAAGATAAAAAATTCTAATAAATGGAACTTAAGTTCATAGTTTTTCCTTGGAGAAGCAACAGTAAGAAGTGGTAGAATTGGTATTTTCATGTGTCAGTGTTATTTCCTTTTATAGGATTAATGGTAAGTATTTGCAAAAAAAAAAAAAAAAAAAAAAAAAAGATCATAAGAAAAATAATTGGAGCTTGTGTACTAATATCTGTTGTAGAGGAAGATAAGGCAGAGAGATTCAATGAGCAATTCAGTAAGATCATTTAAATTAAATCAATGTACTATTGGATCACCTGATAACTTTAGTACTAACACTTAAGCATGGGAAGAGAGGTAAAAAATAAGGTGGGAAAATATAATTTAAAAGTAAGAAACAACAAAGGCCAAGAGCTTGCAGTCTATATAAAAATTTCACATCAACAGACCTTGAATGTGTTCCTTAAGAAGAACATTGGGACATAAGAACCTATAAATTTACAATAAAAAGAAATCATTTTTATTTTAGTGGATAGGAAATAACTAATTATGTGTGGATTATAGTTCTAAATCTGTCATTGTAGAATCAAAATACTTGATTTGTTCACTTAGAGACAAAAATCATTATTAGATTAGAAGAATAAAATGGAAAAGATGTAGCATTCAATTGCCCTATAGGATATAAACTTCTTGAAGATAGGGACTGTCTTTTATTTTGTCTTAGTGTTCCCAGTATATATGAAGTTTGATATACAATCCTTAGAGCTGATCTATTAGTTCATAGCCCCGAATATGTCAATGAACAATGAACTGGGTCCAAATTTTAATGGGAGAAAAAGAACAGATGGATTTGCTTTGGGGAAATTACACCTTGCTTTTAATGAACTCAAGTTTCTTCATGGAATGAAGGGCCATTAAAAACCAATTTTTTCTGATAATGTATGACAGCAAATAATGTAGTACCAAACTTTTTGAAAAGTTAAAATTATAAGTCACCCAAAAGGCACTGAAAGGCATTAAAGATGTGAGCAGCGTTCAACAAAATATCAAGGAAGAATTTGACAGAGTGATAGAAAGTATGTACTTACAACGATGTTTAGCCAAAAAGGGAGATAGTTTTACGTATATATATATATATATATATATATATATATATATGTGTGTGTGTGTGTGTGTACATATTATAGATATAGCGTATATGTATGTGTATATATACTATATCAATTGGGGAATGGCTGAATGAATTGTGGCATATAATTGTACTGGAATATTACTGTATTATAAGGAAAAATGACTTCAATGTGGTTAGAAAAAACATGGAAAGACTTGCATGAAATAATGAGGAGAAAACAAGCAGAAAAAAGAAAACATTGCATATAATAATAACAATATTGTTTTAAGAATAACTTTAATCAAATGAGTCATTTTGACTAATATATATCCACATTAACACAGATGAAGAAAGATGCTCTCTGCATCTAGAGAAAAGTAATAAATAGAAGTATTTATAGAATAATTTTACAAAAAATACTTATTTGTTTCTAATGGTAGCTGTCTCTAGGATTGGGGGAGAAGAAAAAAAAGAAATTTGATATAATAAATTTATTATATATTTAAAAGGAATAGCAAGTTGCTATTTAATAGATTTGCAGTTTCATATGCAGTCATCTTTTTTGTTACACTGTTATTAAAATGCTTGTTCTATTCCTTAAAATAAAAATAAAATAAGTTTAAAAAAACTTCAGGTAATTTTCTTTTATCTGTAAAAGACAATCTCTCTGTGTTTGGCATATTTTATTTGCTCATCATTTATATTGTACTTCTTAAGTGTGGGTGCTCCCCAAGGCACTATCCTTAGTCCTTTTTCTTTTCTCTCTCTATATTCTTTTTTTGGCAATGAAGAGGACTTCTAGATCTTTATTGTTAGTCCTAGTCATTCTCCTAGGATACAATCCTAGATCAACAGTTGTTTATCAAACATTTAAAATCAGATGTCCCATGCATAGTTTAAACTAAATGTGTCTAAAATTGACCTTATTATCATTCTCCCAAACCTCTTTTTTCTTAATTCCATATTTCTTTCAAAGTCAACATCATCCTTCTAGTGTTTTAGATTTGTAACCTTAGACTTATCCTAAACTCTTAACTCCCTTATATCCCATGCAAAATCCACATTGACCACATTTGTTGCATCTTATCTCTTCCCTCTAGTCACACAATACCATCTTAGTTCAGACCTTTATCACTTCTTGCTAAATTATTACAGTAGCCTTATAATCAGTATTTTTGCCTCTTATCTCACTGCACCAATCTACCCTATACACTGCTGCCAAAGTTTGCTTTCCTTTTCCTTAAGCACAATTCTGACTATGATCTTCAGTCACCAATTACTCAACCAACTCATATGACTTTCTGTTCCTTCTAGGATAAAATAAAACTATTTTTTTTATTTTTTTTTTAACTTTTAAAGCTTTATTCAACCTGACCCTGACCTATCTTTCTAGGCTTTTTGGATGTTACCTGCTCTCCTGCATTCTGATATCAAGTATAATTGGTTTCTCTCTTTTTCAGTTATGATGCTGCTTCCTTCATCTCGATATCTTCCCTTTGGCTGTCTGACTATGTCTGGAATATATTTTATTCTTACCTCTACCTCAGAGAGTCCTTCTTTCTTTAACATACAGTTCACTCTTTATATACTGCATTAAAATCTCTATCCCTCTCCTTATCCCTGAGCACAGTGTCTAGCACATAGTAATATTAGAAAATGGCTTCATATGCTAAGAGGTTAAGTTATTTGCACATAATCACCTACAGAGAAACTAAACTTGAATTTTCTAGTCTTTCTAGTTTTGAGACCAACTCTCTATCCAGAATGCCATGTTGCTGACTTCTGAGTTGATCTTTAAGATCTTTCTAAGCTATGAAAGGTTAAAATATTTACCAAAAATCATTACAATTGGCAATTGTTAGAAGTTGGGCTAAAATACAGATTTCTCTTTTTATTATACTACATGTTAAAACTATGGAGAGAATTAAGTTTAAATTCTACTCATGTGACATTGGGCAAATCATTTCAATTCTTTAGGTATTAGTTATTCTGTCTGTAAAATTGGAAGGTTGTCCCAGCTTTAAAGTCCCTTTTACATCTGATGGTTCATCAAGTCTCTGCATACATAAGATCAGAGACTTTTATTTTTGCCCAAAAGACTATTTTATGGAGAATTCACACAAGGCAAGCCCTCATGCGGATGTCAGAGGGAGCAATATAAGGACATGCTCAAGGTCTTTCTGATTGGGATGGATTGTAAGATGTGGGACACCCTAGCAAAGGACTTCCCAACATGATGTACCTGCATCAAAGGTGCTGTGCATAGTGAGTGAAGCAGAATTTCAATAGCTTGAAAGAAATGTAAAATGGGCAAATTTATAGGCATCTCCATTCCAAATGTTCATATAAATTATTTGTGCCTTACCTGTGGTAGAACATTATGAGCTCATGTGGGTCTGAACAACCAGAGTTCACTGTATAGTCACCCTGACATAGTTGTATCATCATTTTGGAACTCTTTGAATACAAAGGACATTAACCATCCCCAGATCCTGATACCACATATATACTAGGTTCATTAGCTGAATTGAATTGTTGAAATGAATTTTTAAGTAACTTAAACAACAACAATAATAAGAGGTCACATTTAGATAATTTAAGTTTTGCAAACTCTTTACTAATATGATGTCATTTGATCCTTAGATAACATGTAATCCAACTCCCTTATTTTACAGATGAGAGAACTGAGTTCAAGAGAGATGAGCGTAGTTGGACCTGAAAGAGCAGTCTACTGATTCTCAAATCAGGTTCTTTCTGCTACTTCATGCTGTTGTCATAGGATGATTCCATTTTACAGGAGATAAAACTGAAACAGATACTAGATGACTAGCACATTTATGTAGCTCCCATAGATGATACATTGGATAGGATGCTGGGTGAGGAGTCAAGACTTGTGTTCAAAACCAGCCTCAAATATTTTATCAGCTGTGTGACCATGGATATGCCCCTTAACCCTGCTTGCTTTAGTTTCTACAACTGCAGCATAAACTAGAGAAGGAGATATCAAACTACTCCAGTATCTTTGCCAAGAAGATTTCCTATGGTTTCACAAAATAATTGAAAAATGATAAATATAATGATAAAAATAAGCTATGTGCATTTAAGAATTTAAGAATATTGATATTTAGAATCTGAAGTTATGAAGCACATAAATTACAGGGGTATTTATTCTTACTAGAATTTTTTTCTATTCTTTACCTACAGATTCACAAGTGTTCCTTTAAATAGGTACGTTTTCTAGATTCACATTAAAAAGTTCCTAGCTTTGGAAAAAAATATAGTGTAAATACTTTCTAGGAAATGTATAACATGTCCCTATTATCCTGTCATTACTGAGTTCCATCGTTTTGTCTAACAGAAGTTTTGTCTGTTATAAATGCTTGCATAGCATTTAAGGAATATTTTTGCTTTCTCCTTTGAGATCTGCTGGTCTATATCCTAAGATCATTTATCAACTGGGGAATGAATCTTGAATCAGGTCTTTAATATCTTGGAAAGCAGATCTTTTAAAGAGAAATTTGCAGAAAAAAAGTTTATCCCTATTATTTCCCTTCTAATCTTAGTTTTACTGGATTTTTGTTCAAGATTTTCAAAATTTTATGTCATCAGACCTCTGATTCTCTTTTCTTTATATAAAGTGTAAGACATTGATCTCAATCTAATTACTTCCAATTTCTTCCTCAATTGCCCCAGGAGTTTTTGTCAATTAGTGAGTCCTTATTCCTGTTGCTGGGGTCTTTGTGTATCTTGAATTCGAGGGTACTAGGTAGATCGATTTTTTAACCAATACCAAATTATTTGGCAATTACTCTTTAATATTGTACTTTGAGATCTGGCACTATTAGGGTCCTTTCAATATTTCTTTTAAAATTCTTCTCCCTTTTCCCCCTTTCCAAATGAATTTCATCATTATATTATCTAGTTCTAGAATATAATACATTGGTAATTTGATATAGCATTGAATAAATAAATAAATAGAATGGGCATTTTTTATTATAAAACATTCTATCCATAGGCAATTAATATATATTAAAATGATTGTAAAATGTTAAAAAGTTATTAAATTAGAAAAAATGATTTCTCTGAACAGTTATTTATATTTCTTATGTATAGACACATATATATGTATACCTGTATATATACATGTAGTGTATGTGTGTATATATCTTGGAAAGTAAACTTTCCAAGTATTTTATACTTTGTAATAATTTTAAAGGAAATTTAATTTTCTGTATTTCTTGCAGTGTTTTATTGGGATATAGAAGTCCTGATGCTTTGCAAGGATTTATAGTATATTCTATGATTTTGTTGAAGGTTAATTTTAATTTTTTTTAATTCACTTTTTTTCCTGGTTATTTCCTCAATTTTTTTTCCTGTATTATTACTCTACCTAGCATTTCTAGTACTTTATCAGATAGAAGTAGTAATGTTGGACATCTTTGTTTCACTTCTGAATTTGTTGAAAAGAATTCCAAATAATCTCTATTACATATAATGTTAGCTCTTGTTTTTAAATACATACTACTTATCATTTATATAAAATGTCCATTTATTCCCATGTTTTTGAAAGTTGTATTTCATTAGAAGTTCTTTCTATATCTATAAATATCTAAAAAATAACAAATTGGGAAGTGCTGTATTTTCAGGAATATGTATTATTCCTCTTTTTGATGTGGTAAAAAACCCCAAACTTAAAGGAAACCTATTGGTTGAAGAATGGCTACATAAGTTGTGGATATGAGAATAATGGAATACTATAAGAAATCAGGAAATAGATGATTTTGAACAAATGGAAAGATTTAGATGAAATGATAAAGAGAAAAGTAAATAGAAGCAGAAGTCTATTTTATTCTATAGCATCATTATCATGAAAATATGCATGGGAAATCATCTTTTTCAGTATACTATGTTGCGGAAGTGCTTTTTTATTCCATAAATTAAAGTATATAGTATAAAGTATATAAATAAAAATATATAGTTTTTGAAGAATTTTATAAACTGTTGAATATAATGAGCAATAACAGGGGAACAATTTATATAACAAAAACAATACTGCAAAAGGAAATAACTTTAAAATCTGGAAGAACTATAATCGGAACATTGACCTTGATTTCAGAGAACTATTGGTGTGCTATTCATAAAAGGAATGGAGAGGTAGTGATGGATTTATACTGCAGAAGGAGAGATATGTATACACATACATGTATAGAGATACATCAGAAAACAAATGTTCTCAATTATTTATATATGCATATATATATATATATATATATATATATATATATATATATATATATGACTGTGATTTATTGCAAGGAATTTGTTTTTCTTTTCAAAGGAATGGGGAAATTAGATTTCTGTTAGTATTTTCCTTACCACTTTAAAAAAAATCTATGAAAAACTTTAAAATGAGATTGTTATGTTTTTAGTTTTTCTTTATGTATCAGGACTTCTCATGGAATAGGGGAAATCTGTAAACATTTTTAAACTTAAAATAAAACATCATTAATACTTTAAAAATACTTTAATACACTTTAAAAAAGGTACACAATTCAGGCCTATCATACACAATTCAAGACAAAGTCAGGCTTATACTCAAAATAATTTGTCAAAAATAGATAAGACTCTGAAGCCTGCTATATTGATAAAAAAGAATAATAAGGGGGGGGAACACAAAATACTATAAAATCCATGTGAAATCAAATAGTGTTTTCTTTTGATTAAACATAGCAGGAGAGATAAGCAATTACAAAGAAAATTAAAATGAAATATGACCAAGATTCCTTTACGAATGATACAGGAAAGTACTTTTCAGGTAAAGGAAAAATCTTTATATCTCTTGTCTTAAGAATTTATAGTATAGGAACTTGGAACTATGTGGCATTTCCTAACTCTTGTCATTTTGAAAAGGCCAAGTCACTTAATTGCATGGTTATCAAATTTCCAAATATATGAATTGGGCATAAATCATTCAACATTCATTCAATAAGCTTTTATTAAGCTGACAGCTTTCATGGGTGATTAAATAAATTAACTAAAGATAGCAAGAAACATTAAATATAACACATTGCCTTTCATAGAACTATTTCATTTTGTTGGCAGAATAACTGAAGTAGATAGTACATGATAAGCACACCAACCTAAGCTCCACCTATTTATATGCTTTGCTTTAAGAAAACTGCTTATAACTGTAGCATGGTAGTGGAATGCCCCTCCCCACTAGAGCTGCCTGTGTAATACAAGCCCCTTATCATTCATTATCAGTATGAGAGCTCCAGCCTTTATCAGTCTAGGTAGGCAGATTGGATAATTCCAGCCTCTTATTTTCCCACACTTTTTCTAGGGAGACTTTTATTACTGCTGGGAGGGGAAGTCAGAGGTAGGGTCCAGAGGACACACTGATCTCAGAGAGAAGTGGTACTGCAGTAGAGGTATATATATATATATTTCCTTAATTCTAATCTAGGGGATATGAACAGGTTCCATCTACATTTTGTTTGTTTTGTGATATGAAGGAAGGAAGGACTTCAAGCTCAAAATCCTAAACTAGATGCCTTTACCCCCAAATGCCATCTCTACAAGAAATACAGAGAGAATAACAAAGAAACCCATTTATCCAAATTGGTAGCAAAAGAGAAAATCAGAGAAGGTATGCATAGGAGAATGTGTACCAGAAAATATGAAGTTAAAAAGTTCTCCCATTGGGAGGAAACTAATATAATTCAGTTTCAACAAGAGAGGTTTTTCTTGATCTCATTAAAGAACGTGCCCCCTCTCCCAAAGTCTCTAGAGTAGCCAGCTCTATTATGGAGACTGCTTGCTCCTCTCATCTCACTCCAGAGTCATTCCTTTAGCAACTTGAAATGGGATTGGTCTTTTCCATCTTCCCCCTTCCAAGCTAGAAACCAGAAGCTCCTAAGGGAGAATATGATTAGAGGCCCCATTCCTGAAGGGTCCTTATGGGAGGCTCAAAGGAAATATGCATTTACAAGAGTTTTGAAAGAGACAGGTAAATGTAGGACTTCTCATTCCAAGGTTAGATTAGGGTCTTCATCTCGATGAGGAAGGAGACAGACTTTTGTAAGGCCTTTGGGAGAGAGGTTATTTAAAATCTGAACTTATGAAGCATTTACATTACAGAAGTGTTGATTTGTACTACAGATATATACTGATCACTATGTATTCTTCATGAGCAACAAACTAGTCATCTTCGAATGTATTTATATTTTCCATTTTCATTGGCTTATTGATTAAAAGTTTATAATACATAGTAATAATATTTACATTAATTTTCTTTTTGAATCTCTAAAAAATCAATTCTCATTGTATTTAAACATTAAGAATCTTTATTTTTAATACCTTTGTTTTTCATATAACATTCATTTCTGAATATATATCCCCCTTTTAACCAGTGAATTCTTTCAAATTCATTTCATATTTTTAAAGATTATCTTACATTTATTAAAAACTTTTGGGTTTTTTTTTAATGTTACATTTATCTCTGAATATTTCCCCCTTTCTCACACAGTGAATGATACCTTGAAACAAAGAATAAAAAAAAAGTAAAAGAAAAGTTTCACAAAGCTAACAAATGGATCAGTTACTTTCTGGCAATGTACACTGTATTATACATCTATGAAGAAAATGCATTTTCTCAGCTCTTCTCTTAGCTTCATGGTTCTAATTATGCAACATCCCATTAAGATTTTTCTTGTTATTGTCTTACCATTTTTATTATTGTAGTCAATGTTAGAAAGAGCTAAGTGTTACAACTGATAGAGATCTAGAACTGGAACAAATAAGATTTGGAGTAAGAAACTAACCCTAGGTAACTCATTTAACTACTGGCTGCCTCAGTTTCTTCATTTGTAAAATGAGGAATAATAAAAGTTCCTACCTCTCATGGGTGCTTTGAGGAGACAATGAAATAATACTTGTAAAGCATTTTGCAAATCTTAAAGTCTTTTATAAATACTAAACCTTATTTTCATTAGTCATTGTGTATGCTGTTTTTCTAGTTTTATTTATATTGCTCTGCATTAGTTTATAGGTTTCCTATATTTCTCTGAATTCTTCATATTCATAATTTTTATGAGTAATAATTTGCCATTACTTTTATATATCACAATTTGCTTACACATTTCCTCTTAATAGGATCCTATTTTGTTTCCAATTTTTTGTTACTACAAAAAGACTGCTGTGAATATTTTGGTATAAATGAGACTTTTTTTTTCCTTTTGTGTGGTAATTTTTGCTCTCCTATAACACTTCCTTTGACCTCCTTGGGGTATATGCCTAAAGTTCCCAGTTTAGATAAGCAGTATTTCAGAGTTTCAGGTTTCTACTTGATTTCATTATTGTTCCAAAGCCCACTCAACTTTAAATATAGAAATGGCTGAGGTGATCTATTCATCTATAAATAATTTTGAATTAAATTAAAGTAAACTTTCTGTTCTGAGGGTCAAAGCAATTGTGTCCATTTCAGGAAGACACTCCTTCTAGCCAGGCAACTTGAAGTGATTAGATTTTAGTCAAAGGAAAATTGTACTAATAAGACCTAGAATGAAATATCAGATGCAGGTGACATAAAAAGAAATAAATAGAATATACATTTTAAAAATTGAGTAGATAATCTATTTAGGACTCTTTCCTCATTCACTTAGCAGTTCAGTTCGTGAGGCAGAAACATTAACAAAGAGAATTAGAAAGACCAGTTTGGGTACTGAGCAATTTTTAAAATTATTTATAATTTTAATTGTAATTATTTATCAACTGACCATTTAGCAAGAATATATTATGCGGTGATATGTGCCATGCATGGGAGATACAGATAAGAAAAATGAAACCATTCTTACTTTCAAAGATGATCTAATTTGGGATACATTATATTGGGGGAATAACATGTGAGTAGTTTAAGGGTAGTTGGCCTAGGAGTTAAGAAGACCCTTTGGCATTGTAACTGAATCATGGGCAAATTACCCAACTTTTAACTACCCTGTGTAGCTCTCTACTACTATAAGACCTGTTAGTGGTGTTTGTCAGTGAAAGGAAATGCCACACCTGGAGTTCCCAACATTGATGAAATCATAGATCTTGACTAAAATAGCCTTCATATTTTACTTATACAGAAGAGGAGAAAAAGCACAAGGGGCTAATAATTTATGATACTGAAGTCAGAAAGTGATTGAATTAAAGAGATCATAAAAGAGAAAAGGACCCATATGTACAAAAATGTTTGTGGCAGCTCTTTTTATAGTGGCAAGCAAATGGAAATTGAGTGGATGCCCATCCATTGAGGAATGACTGAAAAACATATGACATATGAATATAATGGAATATTCCAATGGAATATTGTTCTATAAGAAATGATCAGCAGGCTGATTTCAGAAAATCCTGGAAAGACTTACATGAACTGATGTTGAGTGAAGTGAGCAGAACTAGGAGAACATTGTACACAGTTATCAGCAATATTATGTGATTATCAATTATGATATATTTAGTTCTTCTCAGCAATACAGTGATCTAAGACAATTGCAAAAATTTTGGATAGAAAATTCCATTTGCATCCAGAGAAAGAAGTATGGAGAGTGAAGGAGAATCAAAGCATACTATTTTTGCTTTTTTATTTGATTTTTCCCTTGTGATTTTTCCCTTTTATTGTGAGTTTTCTTTTACAACATGACTAATAAGGAAATATGTTTAAAATGGTTGTACATGTATAATCTATATCAGATTACTTTCTGTCTTGGAAAGGGGGGAGATAAGGGAAGGAGAAAGAAAAAAAAATTGGAATTCAAAATCTTAGCAAAAATTAATGTTAACAACTCTCTTTAGGTATAATTAGAAAAACAAAATACCATTGATATTTTTTTAAAAAGTGAATGGATTCCTAATGAAGGACTAGGAAACAATATTTAGCCTTTGATAGACTTCGAGATATCAGCCAGTTAGGCACAGCCAGTTGTAGAAAACAATAGGCAGGTCCAAATGGGAGTATAGTTTTAAAACAAAGAGCAAGTTGGTTCTCAAAGAAACAGTTATGAAGAAAGAGTTTGGAGTGATAGGCCTAGGAGCTATTGGTTATGGCATCTGGATGGAATAACTAAAATGATCACGTGATCTAGTCTACAAAATCTGCTTCTTGTGTCTAGTTGGAACAAGAAGTGGGGTGAAAGAATGAACAACTTTGAAGGGTCAAGTTATTTACTTTAATTAAATTGTAATCTCTAAATATGGAATATATGTTTCTTTCTGGGAGCTTTTTTTTTTTTTTAAAGGGGGAGAGAGTATAAAAGATTTGCTCAAGCATTGACTAATGAAGGGAAAATAATGTCAATCACCATGACCAACCCTGAAGGCTGTGTTTAGGTACATATGTAGTGAGGGTTGGAAAATCACAGTCCTTCACTCCAGTGGTGTCATATTCAAACAGGACTAAATCCCTGCTGTTGCATATTGATTCTTGGCCTATTGTCATAGCACCATTTTCCATAATGCTGGCTTCTTTGGGCCTCCAATTGCCAAGTTTGACACTTTTGTTTTAGGCTATAAAGGGTAACTCCAGGAAACCATGTCCATAGTCATGGAACTAGTATTTAGTTTGCATCAAAAGCCATGAATGAGAAGGAAAATTTAAAGTCAAGAGAGAACTTAGGAGAATGACATATTAAAATTTGTTGCAAGTTAGAAAACCAAGAGTTACCTGCAAGGGCACTTGGAAACTGTGAACTTAACCTTTTTGCCTGCATCTTTCTATTGTTATCTATTGCTTCATAGTAAATTAGGTAGCATAGTGGATAGTCGGAAAAGCTCCTCTTTCTAAGTTCAAATCCATTTTCAAACTCTTCCTAGCTGCATGATCCTGGGCAAGTCACTTTATCCTGCTTGCTTTGAGTTTCCTCATCTATAAAATGAGCTGGAAAAGAAAATTTTTTCATTAACTCTGCCAAGAAAATCACAAATAACGTCGAGACATGGGCATGACTGAAAACAACTCAACAATGACAACCTTCCTCACCCCACAATTATTAAATGCTTAAAATTTTGGTGTACTCTCAGATACTGAAAGAGAAGAGGATAACATGATCATAGGTCTTCTTCAAAACCAATGATATTTGGAAGGTAGGGTCTCAAAGAACTGCTTTATTTTTTCCTGTGCAAAATGTCATTTTGTGGGAACATAGGGTTGTATGGTTAATGCTGCAAAGAATCAATTATTAAGGGGCGGTTAGATGGCACAGTGGATAGAGTGCTGGTCTTGAAGCCAGGGAACCTAAGTTCAAAATCTTGCCTCAGACACTTAATACTTCCTGGCTATGTGACCCTGGACAAATCACTTAACCCCAATTGCCTCAGGGAAAATAAAAG
>NC_133617.1:599293782-599378782 GCF_048593235.1 Sminthopsis crassicaudata
TTGATGAAAATTTTATGGACCCCACCCATATTTGCCAGTATCATTCCTTCCTGTTCCTAGAGTTCTTTGCTTTCTTTGTCCATTTCTTTGTATTGTTCTTTCTATATGAAGATGATGATTTAAACCCATCTGTAATAGAAAAAAATGAGTCAGCTTGTTCTTCCACTCCAGTGTCAATGGCACATGTGGCTATCTTGAATCTTAAGTTAGTTAACAAATGCATTTTTCAAAATTATTGGCTAGGATATGTGTGGGGGGAGGGAGGATTAGTAGTGGTAGTGAGGCTGTACTCTATAGACATAGGATAAACTTATAACTAACTGGATAGTGATATAGAGGATAGAACACTGACTTAGAATCAGGAAGTCTCATCTTCCTAAATTAAAATCTCACACCAGATGTTTCCTAATTGTTTGACTCTAAGCAAGCCCTTAATTTCCTTTGCCTCAATTTCCTCATCTCCTCATCCTTCATCAGCTGGAGAAGGAAATGGCAATCCCCTCTATTATCTTTATGAAGAAAACTCCAAAAGGAATCACAAAGCACAAAGATTCATATACAATTGAATTAGTGCACAAAGGATTCTAGAGATGGGAATGCATTACAGGAATGATTGGTACAAATGTATGATTGGAAATGAAGTTACTAACTCACTATAAAATCCAGGATATAAAGAATCACATCTTTATCTCCCCTAGTGTAACCTAGTTCTCCACAAAAAGTAGGCACCAGATAAATGCTTATGCAATATATTTTAGAATTTCAACAAGAAATAGAAAGAAATGAAAAAGAAAATGAGAGAATTCTCTACTTTTAAAGACATTATTACTCCTGTCTATCTACCCCTTTACACATAATCTTTCAGATTTGCAAAGCTAATCTGAAAGCTAAGATCTGAGCAACATTCTGGGACAACAATTGGTATGATTTCTAAACTGAAAATCTCACCTCCAGCAGGCCATTTGGTTGTCTCCTTCTCCTCAACACTACACAACATTGATAGGCTCTAACTATGCATGATAGGATACTAGGTACTGTGCAAAAAGGATGAGGTAGACATTTCCTACAGGAATAGCACTGTCTCTCCAAGGATTACTATGGAGAAAATAAATTCAACTCTCTGAAAAGCAATTGCAAAGATGAATTATGTATACAATGAACCAGTATCTCCCCAGGGCTTATGAGGCTTTTTTCATAGTAAATGAGGTTGCTTAGGGAGGCATTTAGACTCTGTTTGGGTCATAAGAACAATTTTCTTGTTTCTGCAAAACAAACAAAACAAGCAAAACACCCACCCAAGCTTAAATAGTAGAAAAGCATGACCTGTTTTGAGTTGGAGAGATTTGACTGACAGGAAAACAAACAAACAAACCAAAAATTGTTTTCTCTGATGAGGATAGGTTAGGAAAAAAAGGAAAGGCTGGAGAAATATGACCAAGGCAACCCATGGCTTTTGAAGCACCATTGAAACTATCAATGCAAGATAACCTCAAATTTCTTTGGAGACCAGCCATTCTGTCTAACAATAAACATTTATTAAATTCCTACCCATCTGCTGGGCATTGTGCTCAGTACGATGTTATAAAGCAAAACAAAAATAGTCCCTGCTTTCAGGAGCTTAAGGAAGACATCCCAAAAGCTGGTGGCAGAGAGGTTAGGGATGCTGGTGTGACAAAAATGCTCCAGGTGGATGCCGGGCCTGGAAAAATGGGATAATTGTGTCCTGATGAATAACTAGGAACTCCGGAGGACTCCTGGGACTCTCTGGTACAGCTTGGAATCTTTTAGGAGAAAGTGGAAACAGGGAGCCCCAAAGCCACATACATTCAGATAAGGGAGACAAGGAAAGAACTTTAGTTTCCACATCCAAGATGGGGTGCTCAGAGCATGAAAAGAGAACTTATGAATACTTATATGGGGGTAGGTCTGAAGCCAAGATGGAAATAACTGTATATGATATGATATTAGTGAATGGAAAACAGAGCTGGACTGCTAGAGAAGAACACCGTAACAGGCTTCCTATGGAAGATGTCATTTGAGTTGACTCAAGAAGGAAGCCAGAAGCCAGAGGTTAGAGGTGAGGGAAAAAAGTCTTTCTGCTTCTCTTTTTTTTTGGCAATTCTTTGTTGTTGTTGTTGTTGCTGCACCTTGCACAATTGTCATGAACTGAATGGTGAAGGAGAAACTCTACTCCCTCCCTTTTACCATGGCTCTGAGGAATGGGTTGAGTGTTTGTTTCTGTTCTGTGATTATATTCATTTCAGGTGCCTGACAATGCTTAAGTCATGGTGAATAACTATGGAGTCATGATTGCTGGCAAAATGGCACAGCCAGCCATCCTGGTATTGAAGCCCTAAAAAGCCAGAGTGCCTAATATAAGTTTTGAATATAAAACTAAGACTATGCTTTGTGGGAATTAAACTAAGCTATGAACTTTATCCCCTCTCCAGAGATTGAAATGGTACAATGAGTGAGGGGGATTATGTCCATGTGTTTGAAGGATTAAGTTGGATATTTTTTATTACATCTTCCAAAACAAGTATTTCTGTGTAAAAACTAAAAAAGAAATAAACTTGAATATAAAAACAAATAACATATATCTAGTGATATCTATAAGATTGTTATTTGTGAGAAATTTAAGGAAATCATCAAAATAATTACTGATATACATTTAGAACTGAAAGGAACCTCAGGGACTATGATCTTAGCCACCCCACTTATTTTACATATGAAGACTTGCCCAAAGAAGTATGTAAAATTGACTCAACCCTAGGTGCTATAAATCCAAAGTCAGTGCTCTTTCCATTATACCATGCTTCTTTAACAAACACATTATTAGTTCCCTTCTTCTCTAGTAAAATGAACTTTGTCAGAATAATTAAGAACTTAATTGCTAATTGAGCCAGGACATTCAAACCTTCATAAATCCTACAACGGAAGGCTTGCAAGTCAAAATGTCATCCACCTGATGTCATTAGTTCACTTTGAGAATGAAGGAAGAACAATAACATTATGGGAAGCAGGTAGTGATATTTAAAAGAAGCTATTCATTACATATGTTTTTGTGTTCATCATTTAGTAAGATTATAGCTTTAGAGTTGGAAAGGACTTTGGTAATCAGCTAGACTGACCTGCTCATTATACAGATGAGGAAACCAATGGTCAAGGAAAAGAAATGGCTTAGTCCTGGACAGACATATTGGAGATGGCATTACTGATTTTTGCTCCCCTATTTAAAAGTCTTGTGTGATATTTTTTCCAGATGGAGATAATAATGTAATGAATGTGATTCTTTTAAAAAGAGCTCCATGTCCAAAGAATTCACTTTTCACCTTCATCATTACGTTGAAGGAACAAAAATATAATTAGTTCCACTGAAATCATATTGTAATTATCTGGAGAGCTACCTGAGCTGCTCCAGAGAAGCCCAAAGCAGTACTTCATGCCCCATAATGTGTTTTGACAGAAACATCTGGCACCTTACAACTAGCTCATCTGTGACAAAAAGAGTTATTTGTAAAAGCACAACAGAAAAGCTTAGCGGACTGAAACATTTCAAGTACAAAATGTGCTGGTCTCATATGAACCTGAAACTGAGCTGAGGATGGGCACAAGCAATGTTGGGCCATGGGGAGAAGTCCACAAATTCCTTCCTTTCTAGGGGGTCCACTAGCGTTTTCCTTCTTCTCATCCCACTGAAAACTACAAGATTATGCTCCTTTATTTTACATGAAATTTTGAAGCATGATTTATAGATTCAAGTGCCTTTCCTCAACTAATTATTTCTTCTTTGCCCTTGCCTTGAATATTATTTATTTGCATGTTGTCTTTGAATATTGTCTCTCTTGTTAGATGGTAAGTTTCTTGAAGGCAGGGACTGTCTCTTTCCTCTTTTTGGAATCCTAGTGATTAAAATAGTGCCTGACACATAATCATTAGCTAACAAATATTTATTGATTGATTAAAAGAGGGCTTAAAAGTAATTTATTACTATGCCCTTTTTATTTATTTTTTTTTGCTTTGGACTTACAATATTTCATTGATGAAGGGCCATTTCTCCCACACTTCCAGGCAGGAACTCCTTCTACCAGTTCTACCAATACAGATCCCAGATCTGCAGTTCTGTAATTTAGCTTTAGAAAATTGGCTCTGGACACTGAAAGATTAGATGTTTTATCCAAAGGTCACACAGACAGTATAGAAGAAGTGAAATTTGAAACCCAATCTTAGAAATGAGGGTGGCTCTCTAGCCACTAAGATAAGCTTTTCTTCCTCATTTTATAGATATGGAAACAGATGCCCAGAGAGATTAAAGAAACTTGCCCAGAATCACACCGAAAGCAAGTAGCAGAATTAGAATATATACCAGGCTATCAGAGTACTAGATCTGAGGCTGGGTAGACTTGAGTTTAAATATATTCAGAAACTTACTAGTTAGTTATGTGACAAGTGATCAATCCCTGAAAATTTTTTTTTGTTTTGTTAGTTTTTTATTAGCTGGTCAAATATAAACTGCACCTGCCTTGTTTCTTCAGTATTCCTTTCTATTATTTCTTCTATTCTATCTCAGGCTAGAGCATCCTCTCAGGGAGAAATACTCATAGATTTGTTGTTTGGATAAGTTCAGTTTTCTTAGTTAAAAATAGTTTATTTATGTTCTTTTTTTTTTTTTTTCAAAACATCATTGTTTTTTTCCCAGTGAAATTTTCTTTGTATCAAATGAGAACAGGCAAGAAAAAAAAATCAACATTATTCAAGTCTTAAAATGCTTAACATGCTGTACTACAAATAGTAGCGTCAGGTAGGTAGAACCTGGAGCTAACAGGACCCGAGTTCAAATACAGCCTTAGTTGCCTCCTAGTTGTGTGATATTAGACAAGTCACTTAACTTCAATCTATCTCAGTTTCCTCAACTATAACAATAAGAACATCTACTTCCCAAGGTTGTATTGAGGATCAATTGGGATAATAAATGTGAAGCTCTTAGCACAGTATCTGACACAGAGTAGGCACTTAATAAATGATTATTTTATTACTTTAATTATTATTACTTTCCTTCCCTCTAATAGATAATAAATATTTATTGAGAGTATAAATAAAATCCCAAATAAATGGGGAGGACCTTTCTTTGAATTGTTTCTCAGAAAAATCGAGATCCAAGTATGATATTCATATTTTTTATTTGTTTGTGTATTTATATATGTTTATATATGTATTGTATGTATGATATTGTGATATTATGGAAAGATTTCATAACATCATACATTTAGAGATCAAAGGAAAATTAGAGATTATTAGAAATCCAACCTCTTAATTAGGAAATTAGTGGCTGATTCATGATCATACAGAATAGTAAGGAGGAAAATATGGGGTTTTCCCTATGATAAGTCCAGTTACCTCTCTATTGTAACATTTGATCATGGCACTAGCACTCCCCATATGACCTTCATTTCTTTGGGCTTCAGTTTCTTTCTTTATAAAAAGGACAGGAGTACATCAGATGACCACCAAGCTTTCTTCTCATTTTAAAGTCATGGAAAAATGAATAATAACTTCTGAAAAAATGCATTCCCTATGTTTTATTTTTTCAAACTGAAACTGGGATGAATCCATGTTGAAAAGACTGACCAGATAAAATAGCCTCTCTAAACTGTTCCCTATTTTTGACAAGGTACTTATCCTGGTGGAATAGCATTCAAGTACCTACTTGGGAGTAACAAAGCAACTTATAATCAATTTGATGGAGAATGATACTTTCAAGGCTCATTTCTCTAGTGAGGGATCCACAGTGAATGAAGGAGGTTTGTATGGAACAGAAAAAATGAAAGCAAAAATGAAAAATCTCTTTAGGACAAAGGAAATGACCAGAATATTACAACTAGCCTCATTTGGCCTTCATCACTTGTTCTGAGACTTGTTAAAGACCTTAATGTAAAAAGACCAAGGTGTCCCACTGCATCCAGGGCTATCTCCAGTGATCCTGATCTATACATGGCCATTGGATCCAGATGATTCTGCAGGGGAAATTGAGGCAGGTGACCTTGTACAGTCCTTTCTCACTTAAATCCAATTTACTTGAATGTCACTGCATCATTTCTAATGTCATTGGTCCTCTTTAAGAAAGAACAACAAATTAAGATTACTAGAATAACCTCCAGATTGACCTGTCTACAAGTCACTTCCCATTCCAATTCATCCTTCATTCAGTTGCCTAAGAGTTCTACTTAAATCACAAGGCTGATCATACTACTCCCCTACTTAAAAAAGCCTTGGGGGTTCCTATTGCCTTTTTTCAAATGCAAACTCCTCTGTTTGACATTACAGCCTATCATAATCTTACTTTAGACTATCTAGCCAGTTTCATTATATAATTCTCCTGTTCACACATGTTTTTCCAGCTAAAATGACCTCCTTGCTGTTTTTACATGCCTCTGAATAGGCTGGTTCTCATTCCCCTCTCCTGCACCCTCAACCAAGAATATATTTCTCCTTTTCCTATTAAGACCCTCTAAATTTCTTCAAAGTTCAGCTCATTCTCTCCAATTTCTAGTGCTTTTCCTAATAAAATAATAATAATAATAATAACAATAATAATTAACAAGTATTTCCTTGGTATATATTTTATTTTTACTTCTTTATGTATATATTTCTGCTATGTATATAATGTATATAATCTTCCTGAGGGGAGGTTAATCTATATGCCTAGGACAATATTTGAAATATTAATTGCATAATAAATGCTATCTGACAGATTGCATTATATTTGTCAAGCAAAATCCATGAGATTAATATCTTTTCATTAAGAGCTTATGTAAATAGTTGGATTGGAGGTGGGGAATTATACTTAGCAATTGCTGAATTTCATAGTTTTAGAAACCCAAAGAATGAGCTGTTTTTGAGTTCCTTATTCCAGAAGTCTTTATCTTTCAGGAAAGCTGAATGTCTTCTTACAAGGAACTATCCTTGTCATCCTCCTGGAGAGGAAGATAAATGGTATCTGCAAAGGCTCTGAGACTTGGGGGTGGGGAAAACCTCTAGGGGGTTCCAGCTCATTTGTAGCCAGTACACAATTGTGAAAAAAACGGGCATGATAGATAAAATGGGAATCTTTTCTTGTATTTGTAGATACAGAACTGGTTCTGTAAGTCAAATTAATTTATTTCTAACAAGGAACAGCACAATTTTATCAGGTAAATCTGATGTGGACCTTAGAGGTAGCCATTTAATTTCAAGGGACCAAAAGCTTTCTTTTGTATTTGACAAACCCTGAGATAAGGATGAAAAAGCATTTAGAAACCCATCAGAGAGTAACAGAAAACTAACCTCTTGGCCTAATGTAGTGTATTTATTTTATTTAACTAATGACTTTACCAGGAAAGGGAGCTTCCTAGATACGGGAAAATAGCAGAAAATGTAGAAGAGGATGGGGGGAGGGGAATTAATGTAATTAATGTCTATGGTAAATATTCAGTATGAACAAATCCAACTTAACAAGCCCACATTGAAAAAAATACATATTTTTACTTTTACAACCTATGGTATAATGGAGAATAGGAAGTACTGTTTGCATTAAAGGGGTTCTAAAAGACCACCCTGTTTACATTCAAATGATAATGTCCTTCTGAGTACATCAGGAAAGCAGAATTAACTCTGATCACGGTCAAGAAAGGTATGGTGTGTTCATTGGTCTCAGGAGAGTTGAATGTGCCGTAATTTTTAACAGGAAAAGGAACAATTTGAGTATATCCTTTTGAGAAAACAGGAATGGAAAATGGGCAAAGAAAACAAAAGGTGAAGTGAATGCTGGAGCTACTGTGGCAAGACAGATGCACGGATATCTGTTGGTGGAACAATGAATGGATTTATCATTTTAGAAAGCAATTGGAAATGATGTTGAAAAGTTCCTAAAATGTCTGTATTTTTTGACCCAAAAGATCCCTCTACTAGGCATAAGCTACAAATTAAAGTGAGAAGGAAAGGCTCTTTATAAAGCAAAATATTCAGAACAGAACTTTTTTTATTGTTGTTGTTGTTCTCAAAGAACTGGGGGAAAAAAAAAAGGAGTTTCCTATTAATTGAGGAATATCCACATACTTAAAAAAAAAGGTACACGAATGTAAAAGATTTTGTTGCACTGTAAAAAATGATAAACATGAAGAACATATCACACAAAGGAAGAGATATAGAAATTGATATAGGATGCAACAATTGAACCCGGAAATATGGATATATGCATGCATATACACAAAGATTTATGTGTATGTGTGTGATAACTACAACTATGTAAAAAAAAAAAAAAAAAACAATCAAATAGAACCGAATGTCATGTAGTTATAATATGACTAAGCTTGGCCCCAAAGGAGATTCGAAAAACTATACCTCAATCCCTTCATTAGAAAGGAGAAAATATTGATATAGAATTTTTCGTAAGCTTTTAAGACTTTTTTTCAAGGTATAGGTACTTTTGCTTTGTATAAAGGAAATTTGATAGGTGATAGAAGTAATATATTAAAATTTTAATGTATTATATTAAATTATTATAATACATTTAAAAATACTATATTTTAAATATACTAGTATATTTAGAATATCTTAAAAATAAATGTAATGGTAATAATATGAGGTCTATTCTTCCAAAGAAAGACGAAAAGGACTCTTATAGAAAAAATATTTATAGCAGTTCTTTTGTGTAATAGTAAAGAATTGCAAACTCAGAAGTTGACCATCAATTGGGGATTGGCTGAAAAAATTATGGTATAGGAATGTAATGGAATATTACCTAAGAAATGACAAAGGGGATGATTTCAGCAAAAGCTGGAATGACATAGAGTGATACAGAATAAAGAGTAGAATAAGAATTTATATAATGATAACATTGTAAAGAAAAACAAGTTTGAAATATATACTCAAATATCACAGTAGTCTAAACATTAAATGCCTGGGCTTTCAAAAGCACTCCTCACTTTTCACCATTCTTTTGTGTTGTTTTCCCTCATTAGATTGCAAACTGCCTAAGGGCAAGCACTGTGTTTCTTTTTCTCATTTGTATCTTCCACTCTTAGCACTGTGTCTGTCATATCAATAAATGTTTATTGATCCTTTCCTAGGGCTCAATGACTAGTTTAAGGCAACAGATAAAGAAATCAAACTTTACTTAAAAGAATTAACTAGAATAATAAAGTATGATTTTTGCTCAAGGAAAATCACTTAGGACAAAGAGCATGAAGCTGAGGAATTCTACTGCCTGAAACAACCAGCCAGGCCAATGTACAATGACTTTAGCCCAAAGATATGATGTTTGAAAGACAGTTACAGAAACACATTTCTCTATCAGGGAGTTTGGATGAGGCTCAACTTCAAGTGAATGCTTTGCCATTGAGGAGGAGATGATGGAAGCAAATTATAAGATTCTTCTAGGATGGACTGAATTTCAGGGAAGGACAGGGGACCTTGTTAGTCCTTCCAGAGATTAGAGATCTATTCCATGCCTAGCTTCTGGGGGTGGATCCTTGTTCCCTTCTTCCAGACTCTGTAATTGCTAATGCCATGCCTGTTGCCTGAGATGATCTATAATCCACTAGCCTTCTGGGATACTCCCATGATTCTTATCTCTGATGCTGGGATACTCCTGCTGCTGGCTACCTGTCTACCATATTCATGGCTACTGCCTCTGGACCTACTTCTCTGGTGCTACACTTACTTGTCCAGATTCTCTCTAATGGGACCTTCCCAGATCATCTTAGTGGATATGTCTAGTTTCTGAATTTCAGCTGTTTGATTCAGTTCAGTTCAATGCGATTCAATTTACTTATATTCAATTCAACAAACTTTTATTGAATGTTTACTTAGTTCAAAGCACTCTGATAGGTCCTACTCCTAAAGGAGATCTAAGCATAAATAAGCCATGGACAGACAAGGTCTGGGGACAGCTGTGACATAGTGGCAAGAATACCAGAATGGAAGGATGAAGAATAAAGGACAAATTCCAGCACTGCTTCTCATCAGCTCTGTGATCTTCTTCAAATAACTTTCTTTTTTTAGCTTCAATTTCTTTGGTGTTAACCCAGGTCTCTTATATTTATAAATTAATAATGCAAATTAGAGCTAACAAGGGAGAGTTGGGAAAACATTGTTCAATTAAACTGACATTTAAAGTACCAACTAGGTACTGGGCCCTTTCTGTTGTTATTTGTTCTTTGTTCTCCAAGAGGACTTCAGAGAGGTGATGCCATGACATGTAAGTGAATTGGATTTAAGTGAGGGAGGGCTGGGCAAGATCACCTGTCTCACTTTCCCTTTCAGAGCCACCTAGATCCGGTGGCCAGATCTAGATCAGCATGACTGGAGATGGTCCTAGATGCAGTGGGAGACCGCCGCCTTTTTAAGCTAAAGTCTTCAACAGGTCTTGGTTTGACTGAGGCCGTACCCATTCAATGATTAAGGCTAGGTAGCAACTGAGGCAAAGAATCTCTTTCCCCTAGTCCAAAAAAGATAAATAAACAAATGAAAAAATCTGGGAGGGGAAGACACTCAGGATTTCTGGCCAAAGCAGAAATAACTGCCATTTCGATTCAGTTTCAGTCAATCAAGGACCCCCAACAATGAACAAATGGGGCTTGGTCTAGAATCTATTGAGAATCTCCTCCAAAACAGACTCATTTTTCAGTTACTGGTTTTTGTTGTTGCTGTTGCTGTTGTTTTGTTTTGTTTTTAATCCTTTCCTATACTTCACAACCCCATTTGGGGTTTTCTTGGCAAAGATACTGAGTGATTTGTCATTTTTTTCTCCATTCTCTATCCATTTTATAGATGAGGAAACTGAGGCAAACTTAGTGAAGTGACTTGCCCCGAGTTGCACTGCTAGGAAGTACCTGAGACTGGATTTGAACCCAGCAAGATGAACCCAGCACTCTAATTGATGTGATTGAGGTTCAGCACCAAATGATGAGATTTGGGAGAACAACTGGCAACAAATAGTACAATTTGGCACCAAATTTTGGATTCAATCATGTGATGATTATTTATGTTGTATTGTATTTTTATTTTTTAAAAACATTTCCCAATTATATTTTAATCTGGTTTGTGTCTCACTGGAAATTGGGAAAGCTGTGTGACTCTGGGCAAGGACACTAATGCTACGTGCCTCCGTTTCCCCATTTGTAAAATAAGAGGGAGAATTGACAGGTAACAAAAAGTTGGACGTGACCGAAATGATCGAATAACAAATAGGAAGGCAGTCAGAGCCTATTATATTAGTTTGATCTTCAATTCTCCTTTTTATTCTTTCCTATTAGTCCTTTAAAGGAAGAAGTAGATAATGACATCACTGGCCTGCTGTTAGTTATTTCTTCCTGTCGGTGCTTAGATTGCTTATAAAATCCGTCCTGATGGTTACATTTGGTATGTACTTGGCAGATAGCTCTACCTATGAATGAATTTCCTCAATAATCTTTTTACATAAAACGCTGACACTTTACACCAAGAATTTGATTCTAGGACCATAAATAAATATTGCTGCTCTTATCATCCTATATTATATCTAGTTAGAAGAATAATCCAGCCAATATACTATTTGCTGTAGCTGTTTAGCAAATTTATATGAATTCACTGATTTTGAACAGGGATTTGCCTGTGAAAGGCAAAATTTTCATGCTATCAAGCATATCATTATTATTATTATGATTTCACCCATCAACTTGATACAAAATAAATCATTATTTTCATATACTACTGACACAAAAATCTACATGGCCTGAACATATTTTTTTTCCTCTTTATTTCCTGTTTCAAGTGGTATCACTTGAGTCAATCCAAAACACAACTGGATGATAAGGTGACACATGTTTAAATTGTCATCTGACGAAATTGAAACTATTTCCACTCATATGAAAAAGTGTTCCAAATCACTACTGATCAGAGAAATGCAAATTAAGACAACTCTGAGATACCATTACACACCTGTCAGATTGGCTAAAATGACAGGAACAAATAATGATGAATGTTGGAGGGGATGTGGGAAAACTGGGACACTGATACATTGTTGGTGGAGTTGTGAAAGAATCCAGCCATTCTGGAGAGCAATTTGGAACTATGCCCAAAAGTTGTCAAACTGTGCATACCCTTTGACCCAGCATTGCTGTTATTGGGATTATATCCCAAAGAAATACTAAAGAGTGGAAAGGGACCTGTATGTGCCAAAATGTTTGTGGCAGCTCTTTTTGTTGTAGCTAGAAACTGGAAGTTGAATGGATGTCCATCAATTGGAGAATGGTTGGGTAAATTGTGGTATATGAAGGTTATGGAATATTATTGCTCTGTAAGAAATGACCAGCAGGAGGAATACATAGAGGCTTGGAGAGACTTAAATCAACTGTTGCTGAGTGAAATGAGCAGAACCAGAAGATCATTATACACTTCAACAACAATACTGTATGAGGATGTATTCTGATGGAAGTGGAAATCTTCAACATAAAGAACATCCAACTCACTTCCAGTTGATCAATGATGGACAGAAATAACTATACCCAGAGAAGGAACATTGGGAAGTGAATGTAAATTGTTAGCACTACTGTCTATCTACCCAGGTTACTTATACCTTCGGAAGCTAATAATTAATGTGCAACAAGAAAAAGGTATTTACACACATATATTGTATCTAGGTTATATTGTAACACATGTAAAATGTATGGGATTACCTGCCATCAGGGGGAGGGAGGGGAGGGAGGGGATAATTTGGAAAAATGAATAAAATATATATATATATATATATATAAAATATATATAAAAAAAAATTGTCATCTGACTTGTCACACAGTCATTGACTGGATTTCCAGTCTGATTTGCCTGAAGAGCCAGGATTCATTTAAATATTAACAGTCAACTTGAGTTTGCACAGGCCCTGCGTAATAGCCTCCGAATGAATGCAAAGCCTCCCCTGCAACATCCATAAGAGTATCTGCTTCATTAACCTTGGGAAAAGGGCATTTGAATGCTAAAAAGAAATGCTAGATAATCCATTGAATGTCTGATCTATGTGGCTGTCATTGGGGAATTTGTGAAAATAATCATTCCCCTCTGGGACACATCATTTTCACACTGGTTATGACAAGAGAGAGGCCAAACTATGACCAGCTGAGAAGGCAGTTCCAACAGGGCCATATGGCAAGAGAAATCTGGTCCCCCAGTCTTGGCCCAAGGAAGGAAAAAAAAAACATCACACTTGGCTACCAGATAGAGGAGAAATAAGAGAAAGAAGGTGAAAATTATGGCTTTATAGCCAAAAAGATCCAAAAATATCCCCATATCAGTCACATGCTATCATATTTTTGCTTCCCTCTCCCCTCTTATTGACATACTGACATCCTTCCTTGTTAATGAGTATCTTTGCCTTCTTCACTGGCTCCTACTACTTGTATCCAGGCCATACTTTATATTGGAATTAACTCCAATCATAAAAGATAAATTGGCTCAATATATCTTGAGTAGATGCTGAAGGGCAAAGGCAGCAATAGGATATGGTTGTTGGCTCATTTTTTCATTTCTATTTTCAGTGTTTTAATGAGCCAGGTTTTCCTCAGAGCTTAACTTGCTCATTGGTAGTAAAGCTAATAAGGTATTTAGGGAGACACCTTAATTCTCTCAGGCTTCTAGAAGGTGATTTATTGCACCTTATTGGCTGTAGATAATTTAGACAACTAATGTGCCTTCCTAAATACAGAAATATCAGGGTATGGGAAGGAAAGCATGCATAGTCTATCCCTGGCTATGGTGAATAAAGATTAAAGAGAATATCATTAGCTAAGTATATATCTTATAAATGCCTATTGCTGATAAAATTAAGCAGTCAAACAAGAATGTTTTTTAGATAGAGAATTTATTAAATGCTTACTGCATACTATGTTAAGGGCTAAGAATATAGAATGAAGCATAGAATTCAGAAGGCCCAACAACTTAGATGGAAAAAAGAAAATTACATCTTTATTTTTAATAGCTAGCTTTTAAATGTATGAGAACAGCTAGGTGGTACAATGGTTAGAGCACGGAGCTTGAAATCAGGGAAATCAAATCCAGCCTCAGACATTTACTAACTATGTGAACCTAGGCAAGTCACTTAATCCTTTTTTCCATCTGGAAAATAGGGATATACTGAAGAAGGAAATGGCAAACTACTCCAATATCTTGGCCAAGAAAGCTCTTGGACAAGTCCATGTGGTCACAAAGAGTCAGGCATGAATGAACAACAACATTCAAATGTATATGTATACACTGGCTTTAGCATTTCCTTCAATTATTTAAAGACATTTATCTGAGAACTGTATAGGCTTTATCAGGCTATCAAAGGGGTACATGATACAAAAAAGGGTAAGACCTTGAAGGTGTTGGGGGGTCATCTTCATTCATTTTGATCTATATCTTGCCACTGAGGAAAATAAGGCAGGTAACCTGGCACAACCCTCCCTTACTTAAATCCAATTCATTTGCAAGTCATGGCCTCACATCTCTGATGTCATGGTCCTCTTTGAGAAAGAAGGACAAATAATAACAACAGTTGCTGAATCAAGGAGAAGGTGTGTCTGATGGGATTTCTCATTCTAGTTTCTCAAGCAGAAGATTTCCTTGTTCCCTAGTCAGTTGTGTCTCTGTCCTATTTTCATTGTCATGATCACCTACTAACAAATACTGAATGTTCTGCTCCATCCCACCCTGTTTTAAGTCCCCTTTCATGACCCATACAGCTCTTCTTTGCCATGCATAAAACCATTTTTAGTGCTGGCAATGTAATCATTTGAGAACTGAGGAGGGCAGATATAAAATTAATAAAGGAACGAACAAAATTGCTCTTGTTTCTGGTCCAGGGTGAACCTGGAGGACTACAACTGCCTGAGGGGAAAATTAAATCCTTCCACTGTGTTTTAAATCAGCTCAAAGTAAAAACCAGGAGAGGTGAATACAGACAATGTTATAATCAAAATAGCATTTACTCCTCCATGCAACATGAACCCATTATTAAATGTTCAGTAGCAAGGACACAAAAGAGAAAGCCAGAGATGGGAATGCTCAGTTCCTGATCTTTTCCTCAGTTTTTCTGCCTCCAAAGACTTCTATGATCAGAGAGACACTTAAATCTCATTGCATATGTCTAATATTTAAAGTTCATTATATTTACTTGTTGTAGTTCTACCCTCAACCCCATCCCCACTCCTACCCCCACCCACCTCATCTAAGGTCAAAAACTGCTTTATTTTTGTTCTATATACCTACTATATATGCTCATTTGCATTAAGATTTTTCTCATTGGTGGAGACTACTTAATACTCTCTGAATGTGTAAGAGAAGGAGTTGTGAGCTTAAAAGAGGAGAGATCTTCATTTTCTGCCTTTCAATTTCAGTTGAGAAGACAGTTCCAAATTCTTTTCAGGGAAAGGCTCCTGAAGATAGAGTAAAACTATGGGAAGAAGCAAACATCTAGTAAAGTTGGCACCTCAGTCATATCCCTATCTTCCCAATTTTTACATTACAGATTTCAATGAATTTTCCCTTGGATGAAGTTGGGATGTTGGGATTGTCATTCTTGATTGAGCTATCTTGCTCTCAATGGGAAAGCTCATTCACTTTGCATATTGTTCGACATATTATCATATATATGTTATACATTATATGTATATATATATATATACCTTCTCTAAGTTTTGTTTCCTATTGGCTTATATAAATGGGTTTATTTGTTTTTTTTTTTTTTTTTTTTTTTGTGAAATTGGCGTTTGGTAGGAAGGGAGTAAAATATTTAGTTATATAGCTTTAGAGTACTCCTTCCTGGATAAAGGACATATTAATCAGGAGTACAGCTTGAGCCTATAAAACTAACCACATATAGGAGGATGGACATATATAATTCTAGTTTGGAACTCTGTCTCTGAGAAGAGGAGAGTAATTGGCTTTTGGTTCCAACATTCTCCTTCTGTCATGAATCAAAGTTGCTTTGGAGAATGGTGATCAGAAGAGTCTCTAAAAAGTCTGGCTCATTCAGAGAGATCCATGTGGATACATATAATCTACATAGCCAATACACACACACACACACACACACACACACACACACACACACACACACACCTTACATTAGCAATCAGCATGATACCTTGGACATAATAAAAGCTTAATAGATATGTCATCTTTGGTCCTCTTTTAGACTATGGTGTGGCCATCTCTCACAGAAAGAACAAAATACTCCTTTTTATTTTTAACAGGTGAATTGAGATAACTTTAGGTGAAGGAAAACCAAAATTGGACAATGAAAAAACATCTCTCTAAAACCTCTTCTTCATTGTCTATGGCACCCCTTTGATTCCCACCCAATTTTCAATTTCTGCATTTTCGATAATATCTTACAAAATTTTCCTTACATTTATTCCCAATGAAATTCTGTTTGTATTTTAAGTTTCTGTCTCCATCTGAAGAACCTTTCAGGCTTCTACACTAAGGGTGACACTTCTTTTGCAATACTATTACAATACTCAGCTAATCACCATGTTCATCCAAACTGGTCTTTACTAGTGCTATCAATTCTGTCCTTTCCACCACTTTGTGACTCTATTTGGGATTTTCTTGGAAGAAATTCTGAAGTGATTTGCCATTTCCTTCTCCAGTTCATGTTACAGATAAAGATATTAAGGCAAACAGGGTTAAATAAATTGCTCATGGTCACAATTAATAAGTGAATTAAAAAAAGATGAGTCTTCCTCATTCCATGTGGTCTATCTACTGCACCACCTAGCTCCACTAGTGACACACACTGATTCTTTAAAAAGTCTTTATCTAATTTAGAAAGTCTCAATACTAACTATAGAATGGAGAAACTAAAGAAAACCAGCCTATATATTGGGGTTTCTACATTATCATGTTTGATTTCCTTTCAATATTAAAACCATGTGACTAGTTTATATGCTTTAAAAATGTATTTTGTAAATTATTTGAAAAACATGTTTTCTTTTAGTAGTATAGATTTGGTCTAAAAGAACAGAGAATAATTGTATATTTAAAAAAACCAACTAATTAAATGTATTGAAAACTAAAAACAGTTTTAATGATTCATGTTGAAAAGCAAGGAAGTTACATAACATAAATACATTTGGTAGCATATTGAGTTTGTGAAAAAGTTATTTAATAATTCACTATAATAACAAAAGGTGGTATAAGGAGGCATTGATCAAGGGAAATCCTGATCAATCTGATGAGTTATTCAAGGAACTTGATGAGATTGTAATTTGTGACCTTGATCTAGAAGCATGTGAAGGACATCTCCCATGGAGCTAGACTTGCATATTGGTCCTCTGCTGAAAGGACCAGAGATAATTTGTTTAATTGGCCCCAGTGATCAGGACTACTACCCAAGATGGTTGCTGACTAAGGGATTCTTGCCAAAGAATTGCTCCTCCTCCATAGTTAATAAAATTACTAGTCTCTTTCAAGGTGTGTGTGTATGTGTGTTTAGGATGAAGATTACCCCCTTCTCCTTCAAAGGAAAGGTTAATAAAGACCTGCCAAAGTGCATGACAAACAATATATATACTTGCCCAGGTAAGCATAATATTCCTTAGCTTTGAATTACTAAGTTTTATTTTTCGTTAGTGAGCCTATTACAACAAATCACTGTAGTCTATGGCTAATCCCTCCAAGTCTATAACCTAGTATAGAATGTGTTCAATCTTAGGATGTAACCATATAGGAACATTTTCTTTGTGGCTTGTTACCTTCACCTGAAGTTTCTCCAAGTAAATCTCTAATATAACCAGAGAACAGCTCATATCCAATATTTCCCAAATACATGTAATAAGATTCCCCAGCTCCACTATAGCCTTCAAGATGTTAAACACATATCAGATATGATACAGTTTTCTTATCATCCCCCAGAAAATACTAAATGCACCAAAAATCCATTGCAATCTAGATACATATAAAGAAATCTGTCAAGTGCTTTCAGTTGAATGGTAAATACTTTGGAGGGTGCGACTAGTCTAGCAATCCCTTTCTCATTGGTTTACTCTGAAAAATGGTAGTTGGCAAGGTAACTCACCTCAACTCTTTGAATGTCTCAATTCTTCTACCTTGCTGCTTCTTTTTCTAAAAACAGGTCAAAAGTTAGATTTCCTAAGGATGGACTTCCCTACCCAAGAAGGTGGCCATTAATAGAATTCCTGAAGAAACACACAAAAGAGGAGGATATATATTTGTTTAATCTGAGAATAAACTTTCCTAGTCTTGGGGGTACCTTTGTGAGCTATTCCAAATTTGATTATTTGGTCACTGACCTCCAAGGGGGAGATTTCTCCAATAGTGTGATTTTTAGAGAAGGAATATTACTAATACTGGATCATCCTATTGGAGAAGAATAAGAATGGTGCCTCTGTGTGTGTGTGTGTGTGTATGTGTGTGTGTGTGTGTGTGTGTGTGTGTGTGTGTGTGTGTGTGCATATGTATGTGTTGGGATGTGTGTATTTATGCATACCTTGCCCAAAAAATTGTCTTGATGAAATGAAAGCTCAGCTGAAGGTAAATAACAAAAATTTATAATGTCAGCAGAGTTGTGTGACTTCCTCCAGTGAAGTTTAATGGCCCCTGAGTGGGAATGGGGGAGATGTATGGTAAGAGTAATCCAAGGATTGGACTTGGCAAGAAATGAATGTTTGTGGGGAAAAAGTACTAGGGATTCAAGAATAAAGGACAATAGAGAATTAAATTGGCTAATTGTAGGGTCAAGATTGGAAAAAAAGGAGTAAAAGTTTTCATTTGTAGGCAGGGGGAAATCATGTGATAAGCAGCAGTGAAATCCAGGAGGATTAGTAGTGAAAAAAAAATGTATTTTGATTTTTTGGTAGAAGGGTTTTGGTGACTTTTCAGGCATCAGTTTAAAGAGGGAGATTCTGTGAAATTAAGGAGATGGACTTTTCCTTTTCTGCTGTTTTTGACATGGTTCACCACTGCTTCCAAAGGAAAACTCTTCTTTCCCAAGGTTCAGAAATGGCACATTCTTGGTGTTTTCTCCCTCTATACTGAGGCAGATTGGGAGCCTTCTATCCTGTGAGACTTTTGTTCATTTTTTATCAGAAATCTTCTGGCTTGGGACCAATCCATCTCACTAGAGACCTTCTTTGTCAATGTCTCATTGTCATTTCAACTCACAGACTTCAGAAGAATAATAACTTTAAAATATGTAAATTTCATTAATTATTTTCCTACAGGAGCACAATTAAAGTAAAATATCTCTTGGCAAGAGACTTACAGAAAATACTTTGGAAGAAAGAATCTTCATTTGCAGATATAATCTTAAATTTGGCTTAACTCAGAGAGAATAGAAGTAAATATATCATCACCTACTTTTTTCTTCCCCACTCCTACTCCCACCCCCACTCCTTACTCCCTCAAAAAAAGAAAAAAGACTGTTCTACAAATCCCAAAGTGATACTACTGGTGATTTAGTGGGAAAATTTTGCCTTTGCAAGCAGTCATTGAACCGAGCTTTATGTAGTCCAGACTCTTTGGACAGTGTCTGATACATAAGGCATTCTCATTTCCCATTTTGTAATGACCATGATAATACTACTACATAGGGATACTGAATGTGGTGTAAAAAAGTGAGATACCTATCTATTCAAGTTTCCAATAAGTGTTTTATTATTTTTTCATTTAATTTTGTTTTTAATTTTTAATCTCAATTACATCCTATCAGCATTTTAGATACTGCTGCTACTTGCAGTCTGGACAAAATGATTATTTGATATTCATAGGATATTTCATCCGCAATGGTCCTATTTGCAAATGACACCATGCTCATCACACTGACTTGTGGAACACACTCCTAAAACCCCAGGTTCTCTACAAAATCCAGGGCAATGCATGAAAGACTATTTAAAATGTGACATTAGGAAAACATTATAGATAAAAGGTATAGATTGCAAAATGCAGCTGGATAGACAGTCTGTTTAATTTATCCATCATTGTATAATTTTGGGGCAGCAAGATGGGGCAGTATATAAAGTGTTGGGCATGGAGTCAGGAAGACTCATCTTCCTGAGTTCAACTCTGGACTCAGACACTTATTAGCTGTGTGATCCAGAGCAAGTTACTTAACCCTATTTGTTTCAGTTTCCTCAGCTGTAAAATAAACTGGAGGAGGAAATGGTAAACCACTTTGGGACCTCTGACAAGAAAATCCCAAATAGAGTCATGGGGAGTCAGATACACTGAAAAATGACTTAACTACTACAACAAAATATGCCTTTTGATGTTGCTGATCAACCATGAACTAAGTTCAAAATTGGATAGTTATAGGAAGTCAGGATAGATGGGAATGGGAAATTATACAGTGCTTCACTCAAAAACTGCTTTCTTGCCTCAAAAGCCCAACTATTTAATGCCTGAGTTCTCAATGACACTCTGGCCATGAATCACGGACACCATGATTTCTGACAAATTAAAAGGATAAATAGCCAAAGGCAAAAAGAAGCTGCATGGTGACTGTGAACATGTTGTAGAATGTTTCTAGCAAAGCCCTGAATGATGGAGGTGGAGTTGGGTATGATAAGAGCCCTAGATTTAGAACTAGAAATGGCCATTGAAATCATGAAGTCCACTGACCCTCATTTTACACACGAGAAAACTGTAGTCCAAAGTAGATAAATAAGTTGTTCAAGATCTCATAGTCAGTGAACAGCAGGAAAAACATGTGAATCTGTCCGGAGGACAGAACTAAGTTCAGTGAGAAGAAATGATAAAGACAAATTGAGATTTCATGTAACAATTAGATCTATTCCAAAGTGGAATATAACACTTCTGAAAATAGTGGACTTTTTCACATTGAATGCTCTCAACTAAAGGCTTTTGTCTGTTTTTTGTTTAGATATTTCAGTAGTGTCCAACTCTTTGTGATCCTATTTGGGATTTTCCTGGCAGAAATACTAGAGTCATTTATCATTTTCTTCTCCAGATCATTCCACAGATGAGGAAACTAAGATAAACAGAGTTAAGTGACTTGCCCTGGGTCACACAGCTACTAAGTGTCTAAGGCCAATTTGAACTCACAAATATGAGTCTTTCTGACTCCAGGATCAGCACTCTATGTACTGTGGCAGCTACCTGCTCTAAGTAAAATCTAGCTGTCTCCTCACTGAAGATATTGATCTGGGAAATGCTATTTAGCTACAGATTGAACTAAATGTCTTTAGATTTTTAAAAATCAACTCTTAAGATTCTCTAACCTGCACAAGAATTTTACAGTGTGGAAGGATGGCCATCTATACAGGTGGAGGAACACCCACCATGCCACTAGAAACCATTGCTCTACCAGAGAACCATGACAACTCTGCTAGATGTTTGCTAAATAGAGCTTTGGCTTCAAAGAATTAAGTTATATAAGTGTATCCAAACATCTATTTAAGTTGGAAATATTTGCTTTAATCACTATGATAGTGGGGAGAAGTAAGCTTCAGGGCCCAATGTCACAAATGGTTTTGCAAATGTTTGTACAATCTTGTTGTTTGCTGCTCCCAGGGCATTTCTACAGTAGTATTAAATGATCCATCCAGGGCATTTGTGCTTCCTCCTGCCTAAATATTTTTATCTACTTCAGCTGAATTAATTTATTGCTTATATTTGCAAAAATTATTTACATATAAAGTGTAAAGTTGTATAAAGGATGAGTGGTAGATTTGGAGGCAGAAAGACCTGGGTTGGAATATTACCTCTGACAGTTATCAGCTGGGTGCCCAGGGGAAAGATTCAACTTTTTCTCCTGTAAAGTAGGGATAATGATATCTATACCAGGTTGTTGTAAGACTCAAAAAAGAACACACACACACACACACACACACACACACACACACACACACACACGAGCATCTGTCCTACATACACATATATTATGTGCTTTGCCAATCTTAAAGTGATACATAAATGTCAGTGTCTATTATTATGAAAATGATGATAAATATTACCTAATCCACCCCAACTAAATTCTGAATTATATATAACACAAGGGGACTGTCATCATACTTCTCAACTTATTCTGCAAAAGTCTAAGTGAGTGAACACAGGAAATGAGAGAAGCTAAATAACTAAATCCCATTACCATAAACTACATGGAGTATGAATAAAGTTTTCTAAAATACTAAGTAAGACATTGTCACTCTCACTTCTTGATTCCTTTGTTCTAATGAATTCTAAAGAATCCTTTTGAGTTGATTTAAGGCCTGTTAACCTCTCTCCAGCACTCACCACTGGCAATTAATTGTGCACCATTTAACAAACCTATAAAGTTTTCCAAAATAGACCTTCTTCTTTGTTTGGACACAGAAAACTTGCGTCCACATTGCCTTTCTGACACTTGCCAGCTCTAGACTTTAGAATCAGTCATTTTCAATTGTGTCCAACTTTTTATGACACTGGGATATTTTTTTGGTAGAGATAGAGTAATTTGCCATTCCTTCTATAGCTCATCTTACAGGTGAGGAAACTGAGGCAAACAGGTTAAATAACTTGCTTATTGTGACAAAAAGCTATTAAGTATCTGAAGCCAGATTTGATTTGAGAAGATGAGTCTTCCTGACTCAAAGCCCAGAGCTCTGTGCACTATGGCACCACTTAGCAGCCCAAATTCTAGACTATAGGTAAGTAAATCAGCTCTCTAGACCTTGTCTGTCCCATTGTAAATTGGTTTTGATTTGTGAGTTTTCTATATTATGAATTCATTGATCACTGGTTAGAGCTCCTTCTTTCTCCTCCATCTTTTCTCATCAGTTTTCTTGCCACCTTAGCCAGATCCTGAATCCTAGAGAACTAAACTGTTTTATTTATATAATTTCCACATTGAGACCCTGCTATACTAATTGATTAGTACTCATTATAAAAAATGCTGTCTGCTTCAGCCTTGTTTCACTTTGTTCCATAGCCATCTTTTTTGATAGCTTCCTTATAAAACATGGGTCCTTCCTCCTCTCCTTCCTCACCCAGTTATAATCAAAACAACGCTATCTTTTGTTCTTGGAAAGGGTATGTCATGTCTACTCTCTTATGCCCTTGCTCAGCCTCCCAGTAACTTTCCAAACCAAAATACTCCTCCCTGGTGCACTGCTCTCCCAGACATGTAATTGTCTTTTATTAGAATGTTAGCTGGGGCAGTTAAGTGGAACAGTGTATAGGGTACCTGGCTTGGGGTCAGAAAGACCTGAGTTCAAAGGTGGAAGCCAGTACTTATGAAAGCAACTCATTCCACTTTTGGACAGCTCTATTTATTTTTCCTTATATTGGCCTAAAATCTTTCTCTTTTCAACTTCCATCTATTATTCTTGTGTCCTTTAACTAACATCGATTTAATCAAGAAAAATAGTTTTACATTTTACTTAAAGGACTAAATAAAGATGGAGATAACTTAGGATCATGGGTTTCAGAGTTGGAAGAGATTTTAGAAATGTTTGAGTGATCTCATCCCTCTTCTATATTTTACAGTTGAGGAAATTGAGATTCAGAGAAGTTGTTACAGTTGTTTTTTAGTAGCAGAGCCAGAAACCTAAGATTTCTAGAATTGTTTTCATTTTGCTGCAATATTGGTTTAATCCACTTGGCTCAGAATGCCAGCCCCAGAATAATATATTTATGCCAGTAATGTATTTTCAATCTTTGGGGTTATATATGTAATACTGAAATTGGTTTTTAATATTTGCATTTTGGCTAAAATTTGGGAAATAGTAGATAATAAATGAAGAAGCTACATCAGAGTACATAAATGTATCCAAATGAGAAAGTCATTCTTCATTTCTGGCCACTATGGACTTTGAAATATTAAAGCATCTAAATTTTTATCTCCCCCTCTCTCTTTTGTATACACACACACACACCACAAATATGTATATATGTATATGTATGTATGACTTCATAGTGAATAATCCTAATTTTAACTTAATGCCTAAACCTATCTTCCATAGACCAAACCCTCTGTCTCATACCAAACAATTTCTAAGATACCTTTTTGTAACTCTTGTAACATGAGTATCTCATTAGAAGCCTTAATAAACCTCTGATTTTAGAATTCACTTAGGGAAATGTGGAAATGTTATTTGCATATGTTCTGCCATTTAATATAAGCTATTGCTATGGCAAAAATTGTTTATTTATGATCTACACTGAAAGGAGGTGATCAGTATTACTGCTTGTACACCTTAAGAACTACAGCTGCATAGAATTTTGATTAGAACAGAACATGATACATCCATGAGAAAATGATTTCCTCGCCCCTCCCCCCATCTTCCATGGATTCCTATATATTTTATTGCATTTCTTATAAGTAAATATTTTGCTGGAAAGTAGAAGTGAAGCTTCCAGCAGGTTCCACATAAAAACACAGTAAAGTAAAGCTCAGGTCCAGCCAGTATTTTCACAAATCAGGAATTCCACGGGCACAGGCACATCTGTCACTGATAGGATCAAAATAAACAGCCAGAAATGGAATTCCATTTACTGATCTGCTTCCCATTAATTCATAGCCCAAAGCCCAAGTAAATGAATTAAAATCCATCTTCCGCTGTAAGTGAAAATAAAATTGGAACACATAGGACTTACCTGAGAGAAGAAAGACAGTGAAGGAAGGAACTGCTGCTAAGGAGTTGGGCCTACAGCAAATGCATCATACACAAAGCCATCTTTGGCTGTTTTACAGAAAAGAGGCAGGGGTGCCGCAGGAAGATACCACTGAATCCTTATATGGAAGGAAGGCTGTGTGGAGCAGCATGCAAAGCAGGCTGAATTAAATCTGCAGATTAAGTGAACAGCTTGCTTTATGTATATCACTTAAGTTCAAAGCTTTCTGGCCCATTCCTTAGAACAGGTTTGGCAAAGGAATAACTAGTGACCCGAGTTCCAAAATCTGCACCAGAATGCAATTTAGAAGCACTTCTTTTTTTCTTTCTCTCCTTTTTTATAGCTTCCTCTCCTCTCCTTTCCTCTCTTCTCCTCTCCTCTCTTCTCCTCCTTTCTCTTTTCCTCCCTTCTCTTCTTTTCTCTTCTTTCCTCTCTTCCCTTTTCTTCTGTTTTCCTTTCCTCTCTTCTCCTCTCTTTTCCTCTCCTCTTCTCTGCTTTCCTTTTCTCTCTTTTCCTTTCCTCTCCTTTTCTCTTCTCTCTGACTGTCTCTTGTTTTTCTGTCTCTGTCTCTGTCTCTCTCTCCTTGTGTCTCTCTGTCTGTCTCTGCCTCTCTCTCCTCTCTGCTCTGTTTCTCTCTCTTCCTGTTTTCTTCCTCCTCCCTTTCAACCTACATTATTACAGTCTTCATTTTTTCTCTCTTGAAAATTTATCTTATTGTTATTATTATCTGTAGGTTTTTATAGCACCTACCAGAGCATTCTGGAGTGCAACCCAGAGGCAGGTATTGAAAGAGGTTCATTTCTACTTGAAATATGCCTATTGTCCACCCATAGATCTTAAGGAAACTAATACCTGGTACATTCTGTCATAATTAATAGAAAATGAGCATCTTTTCCATTTTTTCTGGATAATAATATGGAGTTTTAGGATTATAGTGTTTAGAACTAAAAGGAATATTAGAAATAATTTAGTTCAAACTTTAATTTTATAGATAGATAAGAATAATGAGCCCCATAGCCAATTAGTAGCACAGTTGGAATTGAAACTAGGTTGCATAAAACCATATTCAATATTGTCATCAAAACACTAGGCAAACAACTAATCATCAGTAAGTAATTATTAAGTAGTTAGTATACCTCAAACATCATGGCAGGCATTGAGGATAGAGATCCAATGAATTAAATAATCCCTACCTACAAGGAACTTAGAATCTAATATAGATGTTTCTAAATTTTGGGACATTATGGACAGTCAATCTTTTAAAGTCTATGAACTCCTTTTCAGGATGTTTTAAATTTGAACTCAGATTCTCTGACTCTAAAGCCATCACCCTTCCTATTGCACTAGACCATCTCATCATTTTTATTTTGCAGCAGCTTTCTCTTTATAACTTCTCATGGAGAGGTTTGATTCACTCTATGTTCAAAGTAGAAGTGTAGACTAACAATTGACCCTTTGAGGATATAGAGAGCCAAGCCCAGGATCTTTGTAGTTGCCCACTTACATCAAGTGCCTCTTGAGTCAAACAGAAGGAATAAACTAAGGTAAAGGGTTCCCTCTCTTCCAGGGTACACCCCAGTACAGAGTCATGCTTCAGTAATAGACTCCCCAGAGCACTGAAAACAAAAAAAGGTTCTGGGTTCATCTGTGGTCTTCCCCAGTCACACTGATGATAACGCCTGATAGATGAATGATTCACAGTGGCAAGGCTGTGGGTAGGTAAAAGAGGTATGGGGGAGATACCATGGTCTTCAGCTGTCTAGAAATTCCTGTCATTTGTGTTTTCTATAACAACATTTTTAATTGGATTAATCAAGTTACACAATTTATCTGGGCTCAGTGCTCTACTCTGTAAAAATTGGGTCCTGTTATTCAGTTATGTCTGATCTCATTTGAGATTTTATTGCCAAAAATACTGGGATGGTCTGCCATTTCTTTATCCAGTTAATTTTACCAGTGAGAAACTGAGGCAAAACAAGGATAACTAGTGTTTGAGCCTAGATTTGAACTCTAGGAAGATGAATCTTCCTGACTCCAGGCCCAGTACTCTCTCTACTATACCACTGAAGTTGCCCCTGTAAAATGGGATGGTGATACCTCATTTACTTGAAGATGTTGTATCACATGATTTCTTAAAGTTCTGTTCAGCTCCACAGTATTGATTTATAATTCTGCCACCTGGAAGGAATGATCAGCACTCTATTTATTATTATTTATTCATTGTCATCAGGTAGACTATGGATCTGGAAATATATGAAAACTTTTGGGGAAGTAGCAGCTAATAATAGATCTAGTGCCAGAAAGGACCTTGGATGCCATCTAATTCAAAATCCTCATTATACAAATGAGATAATTTAGGTCCTGCTCTGTTAAGTGACTTGCCCATGATCACATGCCACATGCAGTGTCAAATGTAGGATTTGAATCCAAATCATCTGGCTCAAGAGCAAGTGCTCTTTCCATTTTACCAGAAGTAGGAAAAGTTAGAAAGGTCTTGAAAGAACAGTAACATGGGATTTGGGGGAGGCATGAAGGATTTAGCAAGAATAAGCTTTGGCCACTTCACTTTTTTGTCTAAGGTTGTTGCTGAGGGGGTAGCAAAGTACTGTACCTTCTCTTTTGATTTCTGATTTATTGAGGGAGATGGCACAAATATTATCATCACAATTTTGCTGGTGAAAAAATTAATTCCCACAAAGAACTTGAGACCAGGTGGTCTTCAGTATCAACAGCCTCCCTCCCCCCCCCCCCCCCATCCCGCTCACTTATAGCAAGGCTTTCTGGCAGCTAGATGATGTCATAGTGCATAGAGCACAGGGCCTAGAATCAGGAAGACTCATCTTCCTAGTTAAAATCTAGGCCTATACATTAACTGTGTAATCCTGAACAAGACACTTAGCCTTGTTTGCCTCAGTTTCCTCATCTGTAAAATAAGCAGATTAAGGAAATGGCAAATCACTCCAGTATCTTTGCTAAAAAAACAAAAACATAAAACCTCTAAATGGTGTCATGAGAGTCAGACATGACTGAAAAATGATTTAACAGCAATGCTATCTATGGAGTAAAGGAATAGCCAACTGTCTGTTCAGTTAACAAGTATATTTCCAGGAAAGTCTTCTTGGACTTCTACTTTCAGCATAATATAATAAACTCAGTAAAAAGAAATGCCATCTGATAAAACTGGAACTGACGTGAATGAGGAAGAAGGGTTTCTTCTATACAGAGAACACACATCAAGAGAATAAAAGTACATGAGTCCATATGGGAAATGCTTACAATTTAAATATAAAATAACTTAACTGTTGTGGAAACTGGAAAGAATTCATGAAAAGATGCTATCTAAGTGCAAATATAAATAAGGAGACAATCTCTGAGTCTCACAAACTCATAACATTTTTAGAGCTGAAAGAAAATTTAGAAGCCATAACATCTAACCCCTATGATTATGTATAATCATAGTTATCTAAATCTCTTTCTCATCGATCTGTGTTTGTATATCTGTAAGCATATATGTATTATTACCTTTATATATCTCTCCTTCTATAGGCACACACATACAAATATATACATGTGTATGTCTTTATATAGGCACATATGAATGTATGCATTTGTGTGTGCATATATATATATGTATATGTTGATACTTAAATAGGTTGGACCTAAATCACCTCATTTGCATAATGAGGAGTTTGAATTAGATGACATTTGAAGTCCCTTTCTAGCTTTAGAACTCTTATGATATACTTTCCCAAAAAGTTTCCATATACTTCTAGGCCCCATAGTCTACCTAGTGTTGATGAATGTAATCAATAATAAATAGGATAAATTACTAAATAACTAATCACTTTTTCCAGGTGGCAGAAGTATAAATCAAAGTCTTAGAATAAAACAGAATCTTAAGAATTATGTGGTGCAATATTTTCAGGTAAATAAGGAATCACCATCTCCATTTAAAGAGGTACTAGGTGGTACAGTAGATAAAGCACTGAGCCTCCACACATCTCCCTGGGTAACCTTATCAACTCCTGTAGATTCATCTATCTTCTCAATGTGAATAATTAGCAGAGCTACACATGCAGTGTAACATGGTTTGACAGGGTAGGCACAAAGCTGACTTTCTTACTTCTGGCTGAGTCCATGTTAATGACTCAGCATGAAGGGGCTTTATTGAGCCTGAAAAATTAATGACTTGGTGGATCTTTAAAGAATGACAATCACTTCTGGTTTTCCTATTGTTTTGATGTTTCCGGTAGCATTATGTAACCCTGGAACTACTGCAAAAGGTGAGGGAATGGATGGTCCCTATCTACCCCAGAAGAAATGGTGACCTGCAGATTATATGGCCATTTTCTACCTGAGAGAACCTGAAGCTTGGATTTAGGCTTTTAAGTTTTTTCTCTCTGGATTTTAGGTAGATTAGCATCAGTCTCTAGGTGAATATGTCTACCTTCTGAGTTTAAGGAGGAAATAGGACTGATTGGAGGCAAAATTTCTTTCTTGCAATGGAGAAGATTTCACAGGTAAAAGAAGGAACTAAACTTAGCTTACAGGAAGACATAGATTTTGAGACAGTGCAGAACTGAGGTGAAATATAAAACAGTAACAATATGAACAGGAGATGTGCTGAATATGATGACTCATGCTGGAAACTGATATCAAGATTTAGTCCCTTACATCAAGAATGAGAATAATGGATAAGGACTCCTCTCTCTGACTGAATTACTCAGATGAGGTAAATGGACAAGATGCAGAAGATACAGTGATCATTTTGTTAAACATTTATCACTGTTATTTAGGATCTTTGTATTAACTTGTAATAACTCCTCCAAAATTTTTTGGTTTTTTTGTTTGTTTGTTTGTTTTAGGAGTATTGGTAAGGGATATAAAATCAGGACATAGGCCTGTCCATGAAAGTACTTATTGGACTTTTCTCTCACACAATTTACTTGTTTTCCTCCTGACATTATACTAAATTTCATCATATTGAAATAAATGGGAATGAAAGGGCAAACTACATAATTCCAAAGTATTGCATAAATATGTCTGAATAAATAGAAAAGGAAGAGCTCTTGGAGAAGGCCAAGGTAGAAAATTAAAGGCAGAAGTAGAGAAATGGAAGTTATCCAGACTTCTCCTTACTTAGGTGATTAATTCACTCCAACATGATAGTACCCAAGGAATCATAGACCATGGATTATCAATCTTGGGGTCATGTTTGTGGTATAGCAAAATGGTGATGGTTATTATTCAGTTGTATCTGACTTAGAAGCCATATCATTTAACCCCTATGATAACTATAATCATAATTATTTAAATTGCTTTCTCATCTATCTGTCTGTATATCTGTATCTCTCTCTTTCTAAATATATGTATTTGCATGTGTACATATATATATATATATATATATATATATATATATATATATATATACATCTACATATATATCTGTATGTATATATTGATACTTAAATAGGTTGGACCTTAATCGCCTCATTTGTATGACTCCATTTGAGGCTTTCTTAGTAAAGATACTCGAGTGCTTTGCCATGTTCTTTTATAGATGAAGAAACTGAGGCAAATAGGATTAAGTGACTTGCTCAATATCACAGAAATAATAAATTTCTAAGACTTGATTTTTATCACAGATCCTTCTGACCCAGGATCAGTAATGTACCTGGCTCATAGCAAAATGATCATGGACTCAGGGTTGGAAGGAACTTTAAAACTTCCTCTTTTTTTCTCTTCTTTCTTTCTTTTCCCTTCTTTCTTTCTCTTCCCTTCTTTCTTTCTTTTCTCTTGTTTCTTCCTTTTCCTTTCTTTCTTTCTTTCTTTCTTTCTTTCTTTCTTTCTTTCTTTCTTTCTTTCTTTCTTTCTTTCTTTCTTTCTTTCTTTCTTTCTTTCTTTCTTTCTTTCTTTCTTTCTTTCTTTCTTTCTTTCTTTCTTTCTTTCTTTCTTTCTTTCTTTCTTTTTAGCAGAGAAGGAAAACACTGTCTAGAGAAGGGAAATGATCTGTTCAACACTAAACAATTGATAAGTGGCAGAGCAAGGGGTTAAACACTATATTTAACTCTAACTTCAATACCCAACTTTTTTACTTCAACTTCAGTAGCCAAACTAGGAAGGTTGAATGAAATGCTTTAAAAAAAATTAGTTGTAATACTGAAATGGTATTTACTTTCATTCTATTCATTGTTTGAAGTCATGCTAATCATAACCACTTAATTTCAAGTCCTTTAAGGAGATGGGAGGAACTGACTCTGTGATATTTCATAATTATTTTTTAAAACAGCAAAATAAACTTTTTAATGTTTTGGCAAAAAAAAGAGTACTCTTGTAAGCAACCTTATTAAAGGATATTTGTCTTAAGAGTATAAAAGAAAGAGAAAGAAAAGATGAGAAACCTTTGAGACTTCAGATTCTACCTGAAATGAATATGTTAGAGTTGGCATCTGAGACTACATTCTTTTCTTTTTAAAGAGGAAATAAATGAACCCTGAAAAATCTAAAAGATTTATCCAAGATCACAAAGATAAAGAGTAAAATTAAGACTAGATTTTAGGTCTTTCTTTTTTTTTTTTTTTTTTTAATATCCAACCCAGCATGCCTTCCACTATCCTAAACTTCCACACCAGGGACACACACTAAGCACATTCCCCAGAGGCACATTTTTCAAAGGATAGCCCCGCACTTATTTTCAGATAATCAGGGGTTTTCTTAAACCTATGATTATTTCCAAAGAAGAGGTAAAAAACAAAGACAAAAGATTTCCACCCCCAACTTCAAGGGATTTGGAATCCTCTATAGATTATTCCTACTAAATGTTTTCTTTAATTCTTGAAGGCATTATAAGAATCTTTCAACTTTTTGCAAATCAAGTCCTGAGTAGGATAATGCATACCAAATTTCCAAATAAAAGTACGGTCTTTCTCTCCATATTGCTTTATGAGAGAAGATTTTTTATTTTGTTTTTTAGGTTTTTTTCATTGTCAACACAAATGAGAGTCTTCCTGTCTTCTCAAGAAATACAGATCATTTATCCAGAAGGTAATGTAATTGAAAAATACTGTGTGTGTGTTCCTTCTGAGGGAAGTAAATTCAGGGGATTTGTGCCTGGCATGGGAGAACATGTTCTGCTCTTAGGTCTAGACAAAGCACACTCATGCATTTTAAGCATTCATTACTCTAAGGGACTGGGATATCATTTTGATTCTTCTCACTATAAGAAAAAAGAACCAACCTAGCAGACTCTATTCAGTTCAGTTTTTATCTAAGATATCTTTAAATCTTTAGGAGAAAGAAGATAAATAAGCTTCTCATACAATACTGAATATAAAAATAAAGCAAAAACAAACTCATCTCTGGTTTGGAAATGTGTGTGCACATTATATGATATTGGGCCCTCATACATTTTAGTTGCTATATGGAAGCAGCAAAATATTGGCAGACATGCTTAAAAATGCACCAGTATTTCATATGCAACTCTAATATCTGATCTTTTAAGGAATCTTTATGAATTTGACCTGCAGCATCTTACAGAGATAGAGATAAATATCCTAGCAAAAGTGAAAGGTGAAATTGAATTATATTGCAATCAAATAATTAGTTTATACATTGTATTTGAAAGGCAAACATTCTTCTTGAGTCCACCATTCCTACAAGATCTCCCATTTTCATACCTTATTTCTGGTTTCTAGGTATAAAGGTGAGGCTTTTAGCCTACAGAAGGCTCAATTAAATGAATAAATATGAATTTAGTATTGGAAGTCTCATTTTCCCCCTCCTCCCCCAACTTAGGATCCTTAGATAAAAGACATCAAAGAAATGCAAAGCATTTTTAATATGATGATCCCTAACTAGCATTATTAATTACTTTAATGACTCCTGGGTAGAGAAACACTTCTTTCTCCTCTTTTTGCCTCTAGGAATAATTAAATAAAATATGCCAAGTGGCAATCACAAAGAAAGTAATATTGAATGTGTGAAGATTAAAGAGAATATTTACTCTTGCATTCAGAGTCAAAGATGAGTAATTGCACATATAATAAAAAAGAGAACAAAACATTTTCATTCACTGTGAGTTTTTCTGGTTAAATGTCACATGCAGAGAAAGGTGAATGAACTCAAGTATTCCTCCCTCAAACAGAAATGAAGGGTGGTATGATTTGTAGGTTTTAATGAGACATTAAAGCTATAATATTTGATTAAACATGCATATGTAGGATGAGCAGGCAGGCAGCCAGAGGGGGCTCATTTACTCTGCCCATTTTATTCTGATTTAGTTAAATTCAACTCTTCAAGACTCCATTTGGAGTTTTCTTGGCAGAGATATTGGAGTACTTTACCATTTCCTTCTCCAGTTCATTTTACAAATGAGAAAACTAAGGTAAACAGGGGTAAGTACTTGACTATGGTCACACAGCTAGTAGATATCTGAGGTCACATTTGAACTTATGAAATAAACTTCCTTATTCCAGATCCAGCATGTGGTTCTCTGCTCCACTTAGTTACCTCAAGACAAAGTAGCAAATGTAAAGTGTCCAGAAAGTAGGAAAAATTGGACTAAATGTTGAGTTGAAAAGCTGAGTTGAAAGGAGGAAATGTTCAGCTTTTGATAGGAGTACAAATTGATCACTAGGTAAATAAGAATGGATTTTACATCCCTAAATAAAAAGATCCTTTAAGAAAAGGGACAATTCCCTCAGAAACACGTTTTCTTTTATGTCAGTAATTTTTACTCCACTGGTGACAAAAGCTCTCCCTTTCATTTCAGAGACTTATAGGCTAATGAAACCATCTGGCAATGCCCAAGCCTGCAAAATGAGGGAAAACCTTTTGTGACAAGTTTTGGGAAAAGATCCACATTCAATACAATACTCAGAAAAATAGGTCACCATTTCGACATCTTGTTTGATGAAAGAATTCCAACTTGTTTCCAAGGTTACCAATCACATCCTTTAGTATTGTCTGTCAAGCTTCTACCTGTATCTCCATGCTGAAAGCTCAGCTCCTTTTATTTCTTACTGGAAGCTCTGAACTTTGGCACTTTCACCTAACTTTGGTTTTTGTTCCTCAAGAAAAAGAGATAAAAGTAAATGCTCTGGTGTTAAGATTTAAACTGTTTAATTCAGCTGTTACAGTAGTGTGTCAACCAGATGGATGTCATTGATGACAGCACAATTTGTTCAGGAGTGGAAGCAGATTGATTTTGTAAGAATTCTTAGGTATTACCTTTTTCTTGGTTGTTGATACTATTTTAAATTTAATTTTAAAGATGTTATTTTTTCCCATAACAGTAATGAAGCATAGGTATTATTCAATAATATCCAACTCTGTATGTTTAAAAATTTCCAAGAAAATAGCTCTTATAATGATCCTATCCTTGTAATGACCTTGTAATAATCATCACTGGGATATGCACCAGTGACTTCCTGTTTACATTTCTTCTACTTTTTCTTAAACTCTAGCTAAAAGTGCAGTGTTGAATCACTAGCCTTTAATTAAATCATTTATTAGTCATTTTGATATTTTCCCCACCAATATTCAAATCTCTAATATGGCTAAAATGAATAAATGTCTTTACACAGAATCTAAAAAATATTGCATTTTTATTTATGCTGAAAACATTTTTAGATTGTGTATGTGAATTAATGCAGTATGTACATGTACAGTGCTATAAATATGTAAATTATAAATTAGCATATTATGCTTCTACTTCCTATTTGGTTCCAAAGCCAACATTTGTATGTGTGGTAAGGTAGTAGTGTATGTGTGTGTGTGTGTTGTGTGTGTACTAGAGGCACTTAAGTGGTACAGTGAATAGAGCACTGGTTCTGAAGTCAAATAGAGTTGAATTCAAACACAAATTAGAGATTTCCTCACACACTTACTAGCTATATGACCCTGAGCAAATTACAAACTTGAATGTCCCCCCATAAAAAAAAAAAAAAAGAACAAAGGTGTGCTACTGAGATCAGCTGATACTCGCTTCCCAGAATTGATTGTGAAATTTTCATTATTTCATTGTATTTGAAAAATCATCAAACCGTGTAGGGCTCGATTTAATTTGAGCAGAGTTTGATTTATTGTTGTATTGATTATATAAACAAAGTGATAAAGAAAATGTTAATAATGGAGATTAAGTTTAAAATGTGATATGTGTTTTTATTTTGAAAAACAGTTCATAGCAGGTACACCTTGTGTCAAGTATCACAATTGAAATCAGATAAAGTATAAAGTTGTAAAGAGAAATATTAAGACAAACTCAGTTTTTACCCTATTCTTTCCTACCATTTCATTGTGCCCTCCAGAATCTCTGTTCTATAGGAGCTGCTAATAAGCTTACCTTTTTGTTAGACTTGTCTATTTACATATATATATATATATATATATATATGTATGTATATCTTCTAGGAATTGGTAATTGGTGGGGTTAAGTGTGTGTGTGACTTTGCCCAGGGTCAGACAGGTAGCATTAGGCATCTGAGGGTAGATTTGAACTCAGATCCTCCTTACTTCAGAGAGACTACTCAATCTACCGCACCATCTAAGTGACTGAGAATACAATTATGAAATCCAAAATCTAATCCCTATCCCTATTTTATTAGTAGGAACAACCTTCACTGAGTATAGTTGATGGTAAATATTCCTCTTAGTATAGTATGTTTTCAGCAAAAACAAATAAATAAGTAAGCAAATAAATAAATAAAAGGAAGTGTACAAAAAACAAGGAGGAATGCATCATTCCTTTCTCAGATATACACCCTTTTAGATAATGGATAGAACAAAGAACCCTGTCCTCCAGTTATTAAGTACTAATTGTCTATTCATAGCTTATTTTTAGCATTGGTTATCTAAAACTGGCAACTATACACCATCCTATTACAACATTGCACAAAGTTTTCTAAACCATAGGGTGGCACATAAAACACTGTGGAAGGAGGAAATGTATACAAAGTAATGGCCAAATTATTGAATTTCTTTAAAAAGTACAACTTTACATAAATGCACATATTTTTCAAATTTTCATTGAAAATAAAGTTCAAAGTTATGGGTCATACTTGAACACTTTCCTTGTGGCTGCCTATAGAGTTTCTTCTATTTGAAAGCTCCACATTTTGCCTGTGACATTAAATGTTTTCAATTGTAATTTCATTCAGGAAAGAATCAATGGATTCTTTCTGTTTTCACTTTACCTGGTTCTATAAATCTCATAAGTTTTGATCTATAATTTCTTTCTTTTTTTCCCCCAAGGCAATTGAGGTTAAATGAGTTGCCTGGTATCACACAGTTAATTTGCATTAAGTGATTGAGGCTAGATTGAACTCAGGTTCTCCTGAATACAGGGCAGATGGTCTATCTACTATACTATCTAGCTGATACTTCAAATTATAATTTCTTTTTTTTTTCTTTTTTTTTTCTAAATTATAATTTCTTAAACAACAGTTTTGAAGTTTGGGTTTGGTTGTGTTTTTCTTGAGTCTGATGATCCTTCAATTATTTGTTGTTGACCGGTTTTTTGATACTTTACGTACTCTATTAATTTTTCTTACTCTATTAATTTTTGTCTTTGTTCTAAAAACCTTAGTTGCCTCATTAAATCAAGTTCTGTTTATTCCGTTCCATTTTAAAGAAATCCATTAAGATTTTCTGATCTTCTTTTCTAAGAAATTCATTCTTCTTTCACCTTAGATCTCATTTTTTAATTGCTTGCTTAATTTCTTCCACTCCCTTTTGGAGTCCTTATAGCCAAACATTTTTCCCCTCTGAGATTTGTATTTGTTTTAGAGCCATTACTTTTTTCTTTTCTTTTCTTTTTTAAAAATTATAACTTTTTATTGACAGAACATATGCCTGGGTAATTTTTTATAACATTATCCCTTGCACTCACTTCTGTTCTGACTTTTCCCTTCCTTTCCTCCATCCATTACTTTTTTCAGGGTTTACTTCTTGGTTGATTCTTCACCTCAAGAATACTGTCACTTAATTTAATTCATTTGTGAGTCATGGCATCACCCTCCTGATGCCATTGGTCCTCTGAAAATGAAGAACAAACAATAAACAATTTCTTCATTGTAATTAAAGTTTTTTTTTTTCCTATTTATTGAAATCTCCAGTCTCAGTTTTTTCATTAGGACTTTGTATCAGCAATGATGGACAGAAACAACTACACCCAGAGAAGGAACATTGGGAATTGAATGTAAAATATTAGCACTACTGTCTATCTACCCAGGTTACTTATACCTTTGGAATCCAATACTTAACGTGCAACAAGAAAATTGGATTTACACACATATATTGTATCTAGGTTATATTGTAACACATGTAAAATGTATGGGATTGCTTGTCATCTAGGGGAAGGAGTAGAGGGAGGAAGGGGAAAATCTGGAAAAATGAATACAAGGGATAATGTTATAAAAAATTACTCATGTATATATACTGTCAAAAAATGTATAATTATAAAATTAATTAAAAAAAAAAAAGGACTTTGTATCAGGTCTAAGCTTTGCACCTTCCCACACTACTGAATAGGCATTGTGTGGTCCTGTACCCTCTATTATTTTAGTATTCTACTTAACACCATTTTGGATGAGTTGGTTGGGACTAAGCTTAATCTTCTGCTGAAATGCCTGACTTCTGTTCTGTCTCTTGGTAGCCCAAGGCAGATATTAGCCATAACCCTGGATTCTCCCTGTTTTGGCACATCCCTTCTTGGAGTACCCACAGGCTTCCCACCATCTTATTATTTAGTCTTGGATTGGTTAGAGGATTATTGGTGTTTCTTTTTGTTCTCTTTCATCATTGTTCCACTGGGGGTCATTTCAGATCTTTACTGTACTGTTTATGGGAGACCTGGGTTTTTCTAATATCTTTCATGTGGCTTTCTTAACCACAAGTATTGTCTTGACTTATTTTTTTTTAGGACAGTCTGTTTCTCTCAGGTCAGACTAAAGCTGTCCATGTGAGAATAGGTAAGCTATTTTCCTGGGCTGACTATTCCCTAGATGAAAAGATGATTCTATGTGTCTGACACATTTTATAAAAGACAAATTCTCTTTGAGAAAAAAAATCCTGGAAAAGATTAAATTTTCTTTTTTTCAATAAATGAAAAAAAAAAAAGGACTTTTCATTGTTAACTATGAAAGCTAGATTTCTTTTTTGGCAAGTTTCTGGAATTCTGACATTCTTTGAATATACCATAGTTTAAAATTTATATCTTTGGTTTTTTTATAATTTTGTTCTTCAAAATATAAATGCCGAAAGAACATATCCCACTTTTAAGTAACACTGCTATTGCATGTTTTTAAAAAAGAAATTAAATTCTCTATATGATTTTGATTTAAAAGTATCAGAATATGAAATCTAGTTTTAAGAAGTCTTGTGGAGGGAGGAGGAATCTTATGGGGGGGAAAGTAGAGAGATGGGGGAGAGATGAAAGGATATATTCTTTCCAAAAATCTATGTGGTATAAAAATAAAAGTCATCAGTAAAATAATATAAAAATTAAAAATAGTCTCCTTCAAAGAATGCTTGGGGTATTTGATATTTTGATCAGTTTTATAAGGGGAACAATCTGCAGAGTTAAAATAGAAATTGCAACTGATCTAAAATGATGTTTTTGTTCTAACCAGACCTGTGATTTCATTAACATAAGGGATATCAGATGAGGAATTGCCTCCACTTACATTAACTAGCATCTTCTCTGCAATTTATAGTCTTGGAAAGTTGATTGGAGTAATGAGAAGTTAAGTGACTTTTCCAGAATCACAAAGGCACTCTGTATGTGTCCTGGGCAGAACTCAGTTTAAGTCTTTCTGTTGCTGAAGCCATTGTTCTAGCTATTACACAATATTGCCTTCCAAAATTGTTATTTTGTATGAAGTAGTAGATTTTGACTGAGTATTTTGACTGAGTATTCTGGAATGATAATTCTTAGATAAAGACTATTATTACAAAGATGATAATTATTCATTTTTATCATGGAATAATATTGTCAAATGATAGGGATGATAATTACAAATGTGTCATGGAAAGGGGTTTTAAATGATTGAATAACTCCCCTCTTATCTTACTGATCAGTGATTGAAAAGGCATAGAAATGTCTTTTAAGTGTTATCACTTAACTGATTATTCTGATATTAGGTATGTTTTTGTTTTTGTCTTTTTCCAGAGTGAAAATAAAGTCCCCTCTACAGCTATAATCAGTGAACTAATCAAGGACACAGCTTGACACAGCATTCTTTCTGGAGGGTTGGTAGAACAGGAAGAAAAGATGAAATGGAACATTTTAGATCTAGAAGCAAGGCTGAATTAATTTAGGCCTCCCCTGTTGGTGGCCTACTTCCTCTTTTCAGTTGTTACTCATCTTTGAGGGTCATAAAATTGAGGAGAATTGTGGAATACAAGAATATTTCTTTTATATATTGATTTTGCTCTAATTTGTCTTTCTTTTTTTTTTTTTTTTTTTTTTTAATTTTTTATTTTTTTTTATTATATATATATATATATTTTATAATATTATCCCTTGTATTCATTTTTCCAAATTACCCCCCCTCCCTTATTCCCTCCCCCCGACGACAGGCAATACCATACATTTTACATGTGTTACAATATAGTCTAAGTACAATACATGTGTGCGAATATCATTTTCTTGTTGCACAATAAACATTAGAATCCGAAGGTACATGCAACCTGGGCAGACAGATATTAGTGCTAACAATTTACATTCCCCTCCCAGTGTTTCTTCTCTGGGTGTATCTACCTCTGTCCATCATTGATCAACTGGAAGTGAGTTGGATCTTCTTTATGTTGAAGATTTCCACTTCCATCAGAATACATCCTCATACAGTATCGTTGTTGAAGTATACAGTGATCTTCTGGTTCTGCTCATTTCACTCAGCATCAGTTGATTTAAGTCTCTCCAACCCTCTCTGTATTCCTCCTGCTGGTCATTTCTTACTGAGCAATAATATTCCATAACTTTCATATACCACAATTTACCCAACCATTCTCCAACTGATGGACATCCATTCATCCTCCAGTTTCTAGCTACAACAAAAAGAGCTGCCACAAACATTTTGGCACATATATGTCTCTTTCCGCTCTTTAGTATTTCTTTGGGATATAATCCCAGTAGTAGCGCTGCTGGGTCAAAGGGTATGCACAGTTTGATAACTTTTTGGGCATAATTCCAGATTGCTCTCCAGAATGGCTGGATTCTTTCACAACTCCACCAGCAATGTATTAGTGTCCCAATTTCCCCACATCCCCTCCAACATTTGTCATTATTTGTTCCTGTCATCTTAGCCAATCTGACAGGTGTGTAGTGGTATCTCAGAGTGGTCTTAATTTGCATTTCTCTGATCAGTAGTGATTTGGAACACTCTTTCATGTGAGTGGATATAGTTTCAATTTCTTCCTCTGAGAATTGTCTGTTCATATCCTTTGACCATTTATCAATTGGAGAATGGTTTGGTTTCTTATAAATTATGGTCAGTTCTCTATATATTTTGGAAATGAGACCTTTGTCAGAACCTTTGTTTTTAAAAATATTTTCCCAATTTGTTACTTCCCTTCTAATCTTGTTTGCATTAGTATTATTTGTACAGAAACTTTTTAGTTTGATGTAATCAAAATCTTCTATTTTGTGATCAATAATGATCTCTAGTTCTCCTCTGGTCATAAATTCCTTCCTCCTCCACAAGTCTGAGAGGTAGATTATCCTCTGTTCCTCTAATCTATTTATTATCTCCCTCTTTATGCCTAAATCATGGACCCATTTTGATCTTATCTTGGTATATGGTGTTAAGTGTGGATCCATATCTAATTTCTGCCATACTAATTTCCAGTTTTCCCAACAGTTTTTTCCGAATAATGAATTTTTATCCCTAATGTTGGAATCTTTGGGTTTGTCAAAGATTAGATTGCTATAGATGTACCCTTTTTTGTCCTTTGTATCTAATCTGTTCCACTGATCTACCGGTCTATTTCTTAGCCAATACCAAATGGTTTTGGTGACTGCTGCTATATAATATAGCTTTAGATCAGGTACACTTAGACCACCTTCCTCTGAGTTTTTTTTCATTAGTTCCCTTGCAATTCTTGACCTTTTATTCTTCCATATGAATTTTGTTGTTATTTTTTCTAGGTCATTAAAATAGTTTCTTGGGAGTCTGATTGGTATAGCACTAAATAAATAGATTAGTTTGGGGAGTATTGTCATCTTTATTATATTCGCTCGGCCTATCCAAGAGCACTGAATGTCTTTCCAATTATTTAAATCTGATTTTATTTTTGTGGCAAGTGTTTTGTAATTTTTCTCATATAATTCCTGACTTTTCTTTGGTAGATGGATTCCCAAATATTTTATACTATCAACATTTGTTTGGAATGGAATTTCTCTTTGTATCTCTTGCTGTTGCATTTTGTTAGTGATATATAAAAATGCCGAGGATTTATGTGGATTTATTTTGTATCCTGCCACTTTGCTGAAATTTTGAATTATTTCTAGTAGCTTTTTAGCAGAGTCTTTGGGGTTCTCTAAGTATACCATCATGTCATCTGCAAAAAGTGATAGTTTAATTTCCTCATTTCCTACTCTAATTCCTTGAATCTCTTTCTCGGCTCTTATTGCCGAGGCTAGCGTTTCTAGTACTATATTGAATAGTAATGGTGATAGTGGGCAACCTTGTTTCACTCCTGATCTTACTGGGAAAGGTTGCAGTTTATTTCTATTGCATATTATGCTTACTGACGGTCTTAAATATATACTCCTGATTATTCTAAGGAATAATCCATTTATTCCTATACTCTCAAGAGTTTTTAGTAGGAATGGATGTTGGATTTTGTCAAATGCTTTTTCTGCATCTATTGAGATGATCATATGGTTCTTATTAATTTGATTATTAATATGGTCAATTATATTAATAGTTTTCCTAATATTAAACCAGCCCTGCATTCCTGGAATAAATCCTACTTGATCATAGTGTATTATCTTGGAGATGATTTTCTGAAGTCTTTTTGCTAATATCTTATTTAAGATTTTAGCATCAATATTCATTAAGGAGATTGGTCTATAATTTTCTTTCTCAGTTTTCGATCTACCAGGTTTAGGTATCAGTACCATGTCTGTGTCATAATTTGTCTTTCTTTATAACCACTGCTAGACACTAAACAACAACAACAACAACAAAACTCTTCTCAGCTAGAAATATGATAAAAAATAAAAAGCAAATATAGGAATTTCATGTCTTGGATTAAATATAATCCCACCATTAATTTAAATCCAAATTTGTATTTGTATTTTGTCTTTAAATATATCATAACTCCATCAATAGAAGGTATGGATCATACAGAAGCAAGTAAAGACAGTAAAGAGAATTCAATAAACCCAAAGACCCTAGTTACTCAGGAAAGGACTCACTACTTGACAAAAACTTTTGGAAAATTGTGATAGCAATCTGGCAGAGATTAGATTCAGATTACCGTCCGTCACTACATACCAGAATAAACTTCAATTAGGTACATGTTTTAGATATAAAAAGTTATATTTAAAAATAGATAAGCAAATTTAGGGGAAGAGTTCATGACAAAACAAGTGACATGATCATATAAAATAGAGTGGACAATTTCCATTAAAATTTAAAAAGTGTTTTGCATAATCAGATCTCCTTAATTAAAATTAAAAAGGAAACAAAAAAAATGGGAGAAAATCTTTGCATCACTTCTCTGACAAAAATGTCATGTGTAACTTATATCAGAAATTGATTTAAATGTATAAAACTCAACATTATTCCCCAATAGATAAATGATCAAGGATATGAATGGACAATTTTCAAAGGAAGAAATCCAATTTATTAACAACCATGTGAAAAAATGCTTTAAATAATGAGATAAATGCTAATTAGAGCAATTCTGTGGTTCTGCCACATAGCCATCAAACTAGCAAAGATAATAGAAGAAAAAAATAATTGTTGGAGGGACTGCAAAGTACACTAGTATATTCTTGTTGACACTTTAAGTTGGTCCACACTTTCTGAAAAATAAGCTAAGGATATGGCCAGAAAGTTACCAAATTGTTCATTCCCTTCTATCATTTATACCATTACTTAGTCTATAACCTCCAAAATAAACAAAAAACAAACAAACAAACAAACAAAAAACCCAAGAGGAAAAGCATATATATATATATATATTTATATACATATATATATATACACACATATATATATATTTAATTTTAGTAGCTCTTTTTATAATAGCCAAAAATTGAGAATGTCTAACCAAATTATGGCATATGAATATAATGGCAAATTACCTATAATATAGCATATTAATTCAATACAATATTACTAGGGAGGGGGGAAGAGAAAGGCAGTTTCAGAATAAACTGGCTAAAGCAACAAAGAATAAAGCAAGGAAATCTTGTAGAATAATTTATATAATGACAACACTATTGTAGACATAAAAAATTTGGATGGTGGTCAATGCAATGATAAACCACAAGTCCAGAAGCCTGAAGATGAAACATGTTTTCTACCTCCTGCCAGAGAAATGATGAATTTATAATGCAGAATTAGACATATATTTTTGGACATGACTGATGTGGGTCTTGTTTTTGCTGGGCTATACATGTTTGTGATGAGTTTTATTATTATTATTATTATTTTTTTTTGCTTGAGGAGGAAGCAATTGGCTTAGAGACCTGAGCCTCCTTCCACGATGGAGCTTGAGGATATCAACTTTAATAAAATTCATTGAAACAGATCTGTCTGCCTTGTACTCTAAAAAGTGCTGTCAAAAGACTACTCACAAGTGAATTAATATATGTAAAGTGCTTTGCAAATCTTAAAACACTTTATGAATTCTAGAGACAGAGACAGAGAGACAGACAGACACAATCATACACTCTCACACACATAGACAGACAGAGAAACAGAGACAAAGACAAAGAAAGAGGCAGTGAGATAGACAGACACAAGCACACATGCATAGACAGAGACTGAGAAAGACAGATACAAAGACAGAGACAGGGAGAGGGAGAAATAGAGAGAGGGTGACAGAGAGAAAGAGAGGGAGGAAGGAAAAGTCAGAGGGGGGGAGAGGGGAGAGAGGCAGACAGACACAGACAGATCAGACAGAGACAGAGAAAAGAGAAGTCCTAAAAATGTATCCTCATAATATTTGAGATGGTAAAGAATACTTTTGGCTTGAGGGATCAAGGAAAACTCCACAGAGGAGTTAATGACTGATTTGGAACTTGAATGAAGATTCAATTTGATTTAATTCAACAAGCAATATAAGTGCCTGCCTTGTACATTAGAAAAACAAAACAAAAATGAAGCAGTTTTCACTGTGGATACTAATAGGCAGAGTTGAGAAGTGAGCACATCTTAGGCATGGGGATAATCTGAAGCCATGTACTAGGTCCCATAGGTGAGAAAAAGGAAATTGAGTGGATTAGAATTTGGCATCTAATTGGAATTGGGGGTGAGGGAGAGGAAAGTGTCAAAGATAGATCTCAGATTTAGGACCAAAGTTGACTGGGAAGATGGTGGTGTGGTTAGTAGAAATAGGAAAGTTAAGAGTTCATATAAATACATATAAAATGATAAAAACATACTTATATTTGTAATATGCCTTTTTTGTGTTGAACTTTGGATAAAGATTCAATTGAACCAGACGATCTTAAGGACCTACTATATACTAGGAATTTAAAGTAAAAAATGAAACATTCTCTTCACTGTGTTCTGAAAGGCAGAGTTGGGGAGTAAGTACATTCCAGGTCTGGGGGAAGCCTGTGAATTTGTGTGGGGAAGCTGAGGCCAAACAAGATTCAGAAGCAGCTTTGTTTTGTTTTAGGGAAAGCCTCCCCATGGTAAAATGGTAAGAAGGAAGTTCAATCAGGAAAACAAAACAAAACAAAAGAAAAAAAACACACACACAACGATATTGGTCCCATCAATCATCAGAAATTTATGAAGTGCTTACTCTCTGCCAGGCATTAGTCTAAGCAATACAAAAAGAGGCAAAAAATTATTACCTTCCAAAAGGAGCTTATAATCTCAAATGAGGAGACACTCTTCTCAGGCTCAGAAAGATCAAATACTTGTTTTAGATCACACAAGAGTAGAGCTGGCATTTGAACCCAGATTCTCTGGCTCTAAAGCTAGCATTTTTTGCCAGGCCATATGGAGAGAATAAGGAAAGCTAGGTAGTACGTTAGATAGAGTTTTGGACCTGAAGCCAAGAAGATCTGAGTTCAAATCCTGCCTCAGACAATTGCTGTGTGATTCTGGCTCTTCTGCTCCCTTTTCCTCATGTGTAAAATGAGTTGGAGAAGGAAATGGCAAATCATTCCAGTATCTTTGCCAAGAAAACCTCTTCATTTTACAGATGGGGAAACTGGGATCCAGAGTAGGGAATAATTTGTTTAAAGTCAATCAGGTAGTATGTAGCAGAACCAGAATTCAAGGGAAGGTCATCTGCCTCCAAGTCCTTCTTGCTTTCCACTGTATCATATTGTCTCTCTTAGATGCACTTTGAATTTTTGCTATCCTGCTTCATTATTCTTGAATCTGCATAATTCTCTTGTTCCTTATAAATAAAAACCTAAAAAATGAACTCTTGGATTCTGTAGTATGTAGATACAGATGGGAGAGGGAGGGCTAGAGCATACCTAAATCCTCCAAGAAAGAAATATCACCATCATATGGTTACAATGCCAACTCAATCCTTCTGCTTCCATTTCAGAGTGTTGAAAGAACAAAGAAAAATTTCAATTGAAGCTAACCTCAAACAGATTCTTTAGCCCTCTTATTCAGACTAATTATATCCTTTTTTTCTTTTTGATTGGTAGGGCTGACTATAAAATAATAAATGTGGGTGTGTTTACCTAAGTTCATTACCATTGCCTAATGGTTTCTGAAAACATTTTTCCATGTATAATTTCTATGTTTTCTTCTAGCTTTAACTATATTAGAATTGGAATTGCAACAAGGTTACTGAGGTTTTATACCAGGGCACTGAAATTTAGAGGATACTAATTTCATTTAAATTTGTCTTCACATACTTATGAGCTGTGTGACCTTTATCATTTAACCCTGTTTTCTTCAGTTTTCTCATCTGTGAAATGAGCTGGAGAAGGAAATAGCAAATCACTCCAGAATCTATTCCAAGAAAACCCCAAAAGGAGTCACAAAGAGTTGAACATGACTCAAAATGACTAAACAATAGTATTTATTCTCCAGCAGCACTGAAACAAGTCAATTTGGAAAGGATAAATTATTAAACTAGGAAGCTATGTTATTATGTTTCCCAGTAATATATACCAGGGAGCTTCTCCATAGAATAGCTTGGCCCCTGTCTATGCTTCCTTTATTTCTCTGTACCTTTCTGCCCTTCTTTTATGAACTGTCAACAGTAGCCTCATATTGTCCCACAGTGTCTCAGGGTTTCCACTCCTAGAAATTTGGCTCATGAAATCTGAAGTCTCGGAGTGATCTACATGGCAATTTGTCCTTGAAAAGGTGATTTCAAGAATATACATATTAAAGTTGACCCCCAGTACCACAATTTATTCATTTTCATTCATAAGGAATTCTTGGCTTACATAAAACTGTCTAATAAAGAGCATTTGAAATTCCTTGTGCAGTTTGGTGATAAAAACCAGGAAGTTGGCTCTTTAAAATTCCAATATTTTGTATTTAGAAGAATTACAGGTTTAACCTATATAGGATTACTTGCTGTCTAGGGGAGGGAAGGAGAAACATTTGGAACACAAAGTTTTGCAAAAGTGAAGGTTGACAATTATCTTTGCATATATTTTGAAAAATATAAAATATAAAAAATATATTTATTAAAATAAATAAATAAATAAATGTTCCTTAAAAATTCCAACTTTTTTTTCCCCCAGATCTCAAATTGTATTACAAAGTAATAATCATCAAAACAATCTGTTATTGGCTAAGAAAAACAGTGGCATATATGGAATAGATATAAATGATCATAGTAATACAGTATTTGATAGACCCAAAGATCCAAGCTTTTGAGACAAGAACTCATGAGTTATTTGACAAACACTGCTAGAAAAACTGTAAAGCAGTTTGGCAGAAAATAAATATGGACTAACATCTCATACCATATACCAAAATAAAATCAAAAGGGGTTCATATGATTTAGACAAAAAAAGAATGCTAACATAAGCAAATTAGAGGAGCATAGAATACCTGTCAAATCTTTTGATACAATATCCCTACTATGTCTGAATAAACCACTAATAAGTTCTCTATACATTTCATGAATTCTAATACAGAATGAGACCTTTCCATTTGTTACCCCTCTTGCTCACTGCAAAACAATTCTGCTTCCTTTTCTAATCATAAATAATATCTTTCATTTCTTTTACTATCTTATGCATTCCTGGACTTAGAGCCAAAAAAACCTAGATTCAAAGCTCTTCTCAAAACTTACTACCTGTATGATACTGGACAAGTACTTAAATTTTTTCTGAGCCTGTTTCCTCATCTGCAAAAATTATATAATAATATCATAGGTTCCACAGGATTGTTATATGATCAAATGAGATAACAAAAACTAATTTACAAGCCTTTAAAGTACCCTAAAATGTCAGTTATTATTAATAACTCATATTATTTACTAAATATTTTTTCTCCAGTTGATTGCTTTATTTAAGAAATTCTCCATCTCATTCTAACAATATTATTCATCTGTGACATTTTAAAGCCAATTCCTCAACAGATTTATGAAAGTTCTTTGAAACAAACAAAAATTATTAGGTTCAGATAACATCCATTTTTGGTTTTACTCACTGCTTTAAGACTGAGTGAAATGTAGCACCACATTCAACTTTTACTGTGGCTATCCTTTGTTCCAAATTATTTAGAAGAAATAATATACAAAATGAAATGAAAATAATCTTACATTGAACAAAAAATTTTCCTACACCACAAATCACCATTTTATGAACCCCCTAACTTGGCAAATATGCCATTTTTCCTTATAACTTAAAACAAAGTGATTTATGGTCTAATTTTGCAAAGGACTTAAAGAATCACCTGTCCACCAACATTTTTATTGGTTCTTTAAATTTGCATCAGCGCATCTCACATAATTGTCTGATCTGCACCCTTTCCCAATCATTCTCTTTCACTGATCTATGTCAGGCTAAAATAAAACCGAAATATCTTAGTACCAAATATTACTTGGAATGTGTTGGAAGTTGCACTTAATCCCAGATCTGCCTGAGGACAGTCTACTACATCTTAAAAGCTATGCTACCTAATATTCCCCAAACTACTAGAATAAGAAAGCCTTAGGTTCTGAATTTAGCAATAAGACCAGAATTCTTTCCTGCCATCTCCAATATACATTAGAGCTGATTCCTATGGAATTCCTAACAAAGGAAATTAATATTTTTCTCCAGTGTTCTACATGTAGTAGGTGTTTAGTAAATATTTGTGGAATGGAATAAGGAGAAAAAAGATAGCCGACTCCTGGGGCAGCTAGATGGTGCAGTGCCCTGAAATCAGGAGGACCTGAGTTCAAATATGGTCTCAAATTCCTAACACTTCCTAGCTGTATGACCCTGGGCAAGTCACTTAACCCTGATTGCTTCAGGGGAAAAAAAGTCAATGCTCTCTGGAATTGGTGAGAGTTTATATATTCTATAATCACCTTACTAGAAAGAGTGTGGAACCTAAAACTGGAATATTTGGGTTCCATTATACCTTTTCTCATTTAATGTGTAATTTTTGGGAAGCCACTCTATCTTTTTGAGTCTCAGTTTCTTCACCAATATGTCAGAGAGTTGTTGTGAGAAAGATAAACTTGAAATTATTATATGAATATGTTTTATTCCTACTGCTAATTCAGTAGAAAACCCATTAAGGAAGAATGCTAATAAAGTTATACAACAATAAAAAAAAACTTTGGGAACAAAAGAGAACATAAAAAAGGGAAAAGAACTCATGTATGAAAATATTTATAGCGGTTCTTTTTATAGTGACAATGAATTAGAAATCGAGGGGATGTCTGAACAAGTTGTAGTGCATGGAATGGAATACTATTGTTTTACAAGAAATGATAAGCAGGTAGATTTCAGAAAAACCTAGAAAGATTTACATGAACTGATGCTGAGTGAAGCAAGCAGAACCAAGAGAACATTGTACACTGTAATAGCAAGATTGGGTAATGTCAACTAGAGTTAGTTCTTCTCATCAAGACAGTGATCCAGCACAATTCCAAGACTTTTGTTGGAAAATGCCATCCACATCCAGTGAAAGAACTATGGTGTTTGAATGCAGATCAAAACATAATAGTTTTACTTTTTAAAAAATGTGTTTTTTGTTTTTTTCTTTTTCATGGTTTTCCCCTTTTGTTCTGATTCTTCTTTTACCACATAACTAATATGGAAATATGTTTAGCATGATTGTACATGCAAAATCTGTATCAAATTGCTTGCTCTCTGGGATTGGAGGAGACAATGGAGAGAAGGAGAAAAAATGGAATTAAAATTTTACAAAATGAATGTTAAAAACTATTTTTACAAAAGGAAATACCATTAAGTGAAAAAATAAAATAAAATAGAATGCTTTGGAAACAAAGATTCTCTAAATAAAGTAAAAAAGGATCTATAGAGTTTGGGACAATTTAGAGGTTCTTGGAAAGAAAGATTCTTTAAACAAAGTAAACAAGGAGCTGTAGGATATGCGGCATGTTAGAGGTTCTTTGGGCTGAGTAGATGTTGGCAGCTATAGAGGAGAATTAGGAGAAAAAAGAAGCAGAAAGGGAAGAAAGGTAGAAGGATCAGGAAGAGGAGGAAATAAAAAGGTGTATAAGGAGAAGGAAAGGTTATCATGACTAAGCTATGGATTTTTTTTTTGGGGGGGGGGATAGGTCAGAGTCCTCTAAGTAATTATATAGTTTTGTAAGATGGAAGAGGTGTTGTAGCTGAGTGAAGTTTCTGTCTCTAGGGAAGTGGGAAAACTATATCCTGAAAAGTGCATATATTGGAAATGGGTTCATGTTCTTCCTCCCCTCCCATCCCAAGGGAGAATTCCCTCTAGAAATTGATATCTTAGAATTAATATCTTATCTCTATTATATCTACTTCTGGTTTATACCAACAGAATGTGTAGTAGTATGTACAATCTTCATCAATAGAGATATCATCTTATTTTTTTTAACTTAATCTATTCTTTATTCTGAATATTCTAGAACAGTTTTCCCCACAATACCTTGATACTATAGATATGTTCATATGAATCTCATTTTAGACATAATGTATTAGGAAAAAGAAGCAATAGACTTCTGTGATATTTTAAAGACAATCCATTTCAACCCACATAAATGATGAAGAAACATGGGAGGAATATTTAGCTAGACCTGCCTATGCTTAAGTCAAGTTTACTGACAACTTGATAAACGTGTTTTTTTCCTTCTTCAAATTATATTGTATTTATTTAAATGTTTAAATGTTGTATTGCTCTCAAAAGAATGTAAACTCCTTAAGAGCAAGAACTGTTTCATTTTGTCTTTGTATCCCCAATGCCTCTATATGGTACATAGTAACTATGTGGTTATTGAATTAAATTGAATTCATTCCTTTAAATATTCCTTGAGCACTGACACTGTGGAGGGCCACTATACTAAAAAAAATAAGGATTACACAAAAGGTAAATCAGAACCATTGCTTGTCTTTAGTGACTTAATAATAGAGATATCAAAAAATGACTATAATACAAGCAAATTTCTTTGCATTTCAGTTTTCTTGTGTCAAATGAAGGTGTTGGAGTAGATCAAGAGTTCTTAAGCTTTCTGTATCATGGATCTTCTGGCAATTTGGTGAAGCTTAATACTATTGTGTTTTGTTGCCTATGTTTATAATGTGCTCAATTTCAGATAGACATTATTGATGTATTTTTCTCAATTCAAGTTAATAGATCTCCTGAAATGCATTCAAAAACTTCAGGTTAAAAGACTTTGGGCTAGATGACTTTTAGATTTACAATTCTGTGAGTTTAAGAGAGATATCAGGTCTGGATTTGGATGTTGAACTTCTGTTCTATAGAATTATTTCTATAATTCTCCAAAGATAGTTTACCAATTCTAATAAGTCTGAGCCTTCCAAGAAGGGAGAGAGTCCATACCAAAGTGAAATTTGACCAAGTTTTCCAAACATAAATAAGAACATTTTAAAGTTCTAGAATATTCTTTAAGTTTTGAGGTCACACATTTAAGTGTTACCTACCATCTCGATCCATCTGCATCTTACTTTCATCTATTTGTCACCATGTACTGCTTGTGTATATAAACTAAATCATTCATCCTCTAATTAATCAGTACCAGCTGTGCTCAACTTTCACTGTGCAACTTGAAATGCAGCCAAACTTACCTGGCTTTCATCTTAATTGGAAAAATCAAGTGGGTAAAAGGAAGTCATTCTTTCTATTTGTAAATAATCACCATACAACTCTGCTAAAAGGAGAAGAGAAACAGTTCAACAACTGTTCTAACAGACTTAGATTTAATGTGGAAAGACTATATAGTAAATGCTATTTCATGTTATATATTTTAAGGAAATTTTTTGCTAGGAAATCTCAATTTTCTTCTTTAAGGTACAAAACCCCAAATTCCTCATATTCTTCAGTGATGATATTCATGCAAAGTTAGAAGACAATCCAGAAATGCTACTGTGAATTAGTCTTATTTGTACATATTTATGATATTTATAATAATAGAAATGTATATTATTTTGACATTTGCAAAGAGCTTCATATATTTTATTTGCAGTCAGAAAGACCTGAATTTAAATCCAACCTTAAACATTTACTAGTTGTATGAATCTGAGCAAATCATTTAACTTCTGTCTCAGTCTTTCATTTGTAAAATGGGAATCATAGCATCAGCAAGGCAGCTTAGTGGTGCAATGATTAGGGTGACAGGTTTAACGTCAGGAAGGCTGAGTTCAAATTTGACTTCAGCTGTGTGAATTTGGACAAGTCACTTAACCCTGTTTGACTCAGTTTTCTTATCTGTAGAAAGAGCAAATCACTCTAGTATCTTTGTCAACAAAACCTCAAAATCAGCAAAAGAATCAGACAAGACTGAAAAATGACAAAACAATGTCACTTCTCTGCATGTTTGTTATGATGATCAAATCAGATTTTTTTTTTGCAAAGTGATTTGTAAAGAGATTGCCTCTCCTTGCCTGACTGGTAAATTACTTGAGTATAGGGCCTATATTTTATTTATATGTATAACTCTTAGCCTTCAGGATTAAGGTATTATGGTTTTGTTAGGACACTCAAAATATTTGATTTGCATCAATTGTTCTGGGACAAAAATTCTTTAGCTTCACCTTTCTGAGTCTTCTGTTTATCTGTAAAATTAAGGGGTTATATAAAGTGTCTTATAAGGTCCTTTCCAGTTCTAAATCTATGATCATTTAGCCTGTCACTATAACAATGGGGAAATACAAACATTCAGTTATTAAAAAACTATATTAAATTCCTATTATATACTCAGCACTAAAGAGGCAAAGACAAAAGTGAAACAAGACAGCTCATGTTTTGTGAAAAGCATAATATTACGCATCAATAGACTAGTATTTACTAAGCGCCTACATGTGCCAGGGTTGTGCTAAGTTCTAGTTGTCCAAAGGCAAAAATAAAAGAATCCTTATCCCCAGGGAGTTTATATTCTATTAGGGAACATATGTAAGCAAAACACAAATAGATACAAAAGAATTCCAAAGTAATTTGGAAAAGAGGCACTAGCAGCTGGTGGGAACATCTGGGAGAAGGAGGAGGAAGAGGGGGAGGATGGGAAAAAAGGAAAAGAAAGGGAGGAGAAAGAGGAGGAGGAAAAAAAGGAAAAAAGAGAAGGGCAAAGGAATGTCTCCTGCCATATCTAAACTACCTGGTAATGTAGTAGTTTATAAAGTAATTGATCATATTAAAAAAAACAAAAAACACCTTCTAGAGACCCTAACAATTAACAATTAATAATATAGGATTTTCTGATGCCCAGGTTTTGCTAATGCAGCCTGTGGACTAGGTAAAAGGGAAAGAAATAACATTTTTTAGTACTGCCACAACACCATCTACAGAAATACCCCCATCTCAGTGTTCAGACTTCTGAACCTAACCTTTTACCATACTCCTACCTTCATGATTTCTGATCCTGATTCCTCGTCCTGAGGCCCACTGCCAATTCCTGTGCTGAATCTGGCTAGTTGGAAATGAAGTAATATCAATATAGGAAAAAGAAGACTCATTAAGAATGACTTTTAAAATAATAGTTCATTTAAATTTATCCAACATAGGAACTGGGTATCACAATGCATAAAGCACATCCTGCCCCAAGGAATAACCAAGCTATGTTAGAGGAAAACAAATAACCAGATTAAAGTAAAATCTTAATTGGACGTAGCCAATTAAGCATTTATAACATCAGATTAGTTCAGGCTTACAGCCACATTAAATCAAGACATCAAAAGGGGAAGCACTGGAATAGTACACATGGTGCTTCAGGTCTGAAACTGTCTTCTGGACTCTCTCTTCCAGGTGCCCTCCTGTCAACCGGCCATGTGGAGAGCTTCCAGAGTGACAAGCCTTGGATGTCAGCCCTTCCATTTGGGTGGTCCGGGAAACGATCAGGAAATGCTTTTCAGTAGAAATAGCATTTAGTTGTCAGTTTCAACTAAGTGTCTTTAATAAAGTATATTAGAAAAGCCTTATTTAGTTTTTTTCTGAATGCTTTTCAGAATCTAATCTTTGGCAGCTGAAAAGTAAATTTGAACAGAAACAAAAGAAAAAAAAAAAGTAAATCCAATTCCACAATCACTTAAGTCTACTATAATCCAGACATTGTACTAGGGTTGAAGACATAAATATGTCCTCAGGGAGCTTACAAGCTAATTGGCAGGGGAGGAGAGATATGACATAAGCATTAACATCTTGACCTACTTGCTGTTTCCTAAATTTATCTCTTTCTTTCCCATTTCTTTTTCTTTGTATGACCCTATGTCTTCAACTCATTGCTTCCTTACAAATTCCTAGCTTCCTTTCACATTCATCTTATGTAAGCTCTCCTAAAATCAACCTTTCTGTACATACACATATATGTATACCTACACACACACTTATATACATGTGTGCATGAATGTATATTCATATGGATATATGGATTTATAAATGTCAAAATGCATGGTATATGTGTATAAATAATGTCTTCCCTAATAGAATATAAGCTATTTAACACCATTTTTTGGTCTTTCTATCCCTAGTGCCTAGCACAAGGGCTTGTACACAGTAGGCACTTTATAAGAACTAATTTGATATTTGGAATGTTTAATTTGCTGCATCCAATAAAATATTAATTGTAGCATTATATTGATAAAAAGGTTTGTTAACAAGGTCAGCTCTGAAGGATAAAATTATGATACAAAATCCTCTAAGAAAATCACTGTTAGCTGAGGGTAGATTAAAAAGGATTTGTGGAAGAGCTGGTACCTGAACTAGGACTTTAAGGAAGAGGAAGATATGATACACAGAGCAACAGAGGAGGTGTACTTCAAAAGATGACTTAGCTTTTGTGAATTCATGAATTCAAGAGTTCAGGAAAATGATTAATAGGATACAAGCAGAGTTTGTATTAGAATGAAGAGTGTGTGAAAGGGATTGCTATTCCATATATAGCAGGAGAAGAAGGATGGAAGTCAAGGGTGATATTTTGGATATATATAGATTATGAGGTAATATGCAGAGAGTGATAATTAAAGCCATTGGAATGAATAAGATCTCCAAGTTAAGACAGAGAGATTGGGACAGAGACAGAGAGACAGAGAAATACAGAGAGACTGACACAGAGCAGAAAGAGATGTCAAGATATATCTTTAAGGGAGACAACATGGGAGGACAGTAAAGGACTATAGAGCAGTAAAGATAACAAAGAAGAAATGTTCAAAAGAAAGAAAACCAGGAAAGAGGTGTGTCATGGAAGTCAAAGGAGGAAAAATTATGAGGGTATAATCAAAGTGTCAAATGCTATGGAAAGCCAAGTGGAACGAAGACAGAGAAAAGTTGTTGGAATTGGCATTTAAGAACTCATTAGTAACTTTGGAGAGACCCATTTAAGTAGAATGGTGGACTAAAGAAGCCATACTGCAAAGGGTTAAGTAGTGAATATATGATAAAGAAAGGGAGCCATTTAATGTAGACCCTACTCAAGGTCTAGACATTCAGCAAGGAAAAGCATACATCATCTCTATACCTAAGTATGTTACCTGGCCTTTTTATTTATAATTCTACTACTATTTAAATTTTCCTTTCTCCATATGCTGCAGCTGGTAGAATTTATTCTAGATAAGTTCTTTTATTCAGTGAACATATGCTTTCAAAGGGTAAAATAAAGCTAATAATCCCTATAGTGCTTCCATCATCTGTTTAAAATTCAAATATATTGTATGAATTGACCCAGAGGGGGAAAAAGTAGAACAAAAAGAGCAGTGTACACAATGTTTGCAATAATGTTGATGGGAAGAACAAGAAAACCAGAGTCTGAGAAACTAAATTCCAATCAGAGAAATGGAAAAACAGGTAAGGAAAGTGAACATTAAACATTTCTCTTAATTATTCTCTCTCTCTCTCTCTCTCTCTCTCTCTCTCTCTCTCTCTCTCTCTCTCTCTCTCTCTCTCTCTCTCTCTCTCTCTCTCTCTCTCTCTCTCTCTCTCTCTCTCTCTCTCTCTCTCTCTCTCTCTCTCTCTCTCTCCCCTTTCTTATAGAGTTCAAAAAGGAGGGGAGGCAGGATTACCCATGATTATGAGATCATAGAATTGGAACAGACTTTTGATGTCATCCAAGTCTACCCCCCCCAATTATTTTATAGATAAAGAAACTGAAATACAAAGTAAATTAGGTCTTCCTGATTCAAAGTCCAGGTCTCTATATATTCTGTGACCCAATGCCTAGCTCCTATTCCTATTTTATTCATAAAATTAAATCACAGGTACAAATCCTAAACTTTTGGATCTATAAAACACCTTGGAGATCATCTAATGTCATCCCCTTGTTTTTCAGATGAGGAAAGTAAGGAAAAGAATAGCAGATGTCACTTTTCCAAGAATCCAGAGAGTGTATGGTGAAATGAGGACTAGAAAAATTAGGTAGTCTATTGTCATTCAATATAACATGAAAGTCTGATTCATGATTTCTTATGAGCCAAAATCAAAACAAATTTGATTTTTTCCATTCTTCTGCCCATGTAATAGAAACAAATACCCAGTTGCCTCTAAAAGATTACTTTTTGTCTGTTTTTAGTGGTCAAATGCTATTGTCACCCTGGTGTCCTGTTTATAGGGATAGAGGTGTGAATCACTGGAGAGACTGCTGCTTTTAATCCTGGAAGATACCTATTATTCTCTTTGCATCTATTATCCCCTCTTTCTCAACATTTTCTTCGAGATTCTGAGACTAAGGCTAGATTTACTGGCTTCCTCTATGAGCTTTCCTTGCTGCTATTCTTTCTTTAGAGCCAGGTCTTATGTTACACATACATGTGGGCATGCATACACACACACACACACACACACACTGATTCTTCTTACTTAGCTTTCTGGGGTTTTTATAAATTTTTCCATGGTTCCCAATATTTATAACATCTTACAACATATAATATTTTGTTCCATTTAATATGATGACTTGTTCATCCATTCCCATATCTATGGACATTACTTTGTTTCCAGATCTTCATCACTATTATCATCATCCTAGTCATCATTATCATTATCATTATCATCATGGTCTTGCTCATAATCAACAAAACTTTATTAAGCACTTATTAAATGGAAGGCATTATATTAAATATTGGAGATAGGAAGATAAGCAAAAAGCATGATAACTTCTCCCAAAGAACTTATATTCTAATAGAAGATATAACATATAATGTATACATAAGATAAGATAAGATAAGGCAATTTCAGAGTAAAGGTATTAGCAGGAGATGATAAAGCTTCCTCCAGAGCATGGGATATGCATTGTGTGTTGAAGGAAGCCAGGGAAACCAAGAGAAAGAAGATATGAGGGAGGGTATTCTAGGTATTGAGATAGTCAAAACATTTTAAGAGTGGGAGATGAAATGTCTCCTACCAGGACCAGTAAGTAGGCCAATATCACTGGAACACAGAGTACATCTAATAAAGTGTAAGTAGCATGGAAAAATAGAAAGGTCCCATAAAGAGTTTTATGGTTTTTTTAGTGAATACAAAAATCAATGCTATATTTTGATGTAGGTAGAATCTTTCTATTATTGAGCTCTTTACCAGCCCCCTTAATTTTATAAATAAACAAAGTCTCAGAGGAATGAGATGCTTATTCAAGGTTGCATCTATCCATTCATACATCCATCCATTCATAATATAAATATATCTTTATACACACACATGTGAATATATATATATATCCTATATGTGTATATGTAAATATTTATGTGTATGTGTGTGTAGCATACATATGTAAGTGTATATATTTCTGTGTGTATGTACATATGTAAAAGAGCATTTGAACCCAAATTCTTTATCTTTAGATCCCGCACTCTTTCTAATACACATGTAAAAATTAATAGAAAACTTTGTTTAAGAAAAAAGAAACACATTTTAGCTATTTCCTAGTGAAAGTAATATAGAAAAGTTACTTCCCACTTTTATTATGCCATATGTCTTCTTCCTCTTCAGGAGTCAGTATTAAAAATGCTTTAATCTAGTTAAAATGGTTTTGTTGTTGTTGTTTCTATCAAAAGAACATAAGCTTCTGGAGGATATGAACTATGTCCTTTATGCAGAAGGTAGAATATTTTGGGCTCTGAATTAGTCATCCTGTGACTTCAAGCAAACCATTTTCTATTTGATTGTTGACATAGATTTCTTAATTAAAGGGTTTTGGTTGTTTATGTATTACTGTTTCATTCTGCCTGCTTCTTGATTTATTGAAAGTTAGAATTATAAGCAATGAGAACTTTAAATTCAATAATTCCAGGTTCAATGTCATTGGCCTCACAATTTCTCAATAAATGTTATTTGTGAATGATGAGCAATGGTGGTGAAAAGCTAAAAACATAACAAAACAATCTCTTAAGACAGAGAATCTCTAGTAATTAAAAACCATTTCATTTTATGAACAAATCCTTCCCTTTTGTGGACTTTAACTCTTTTAAGAGTTATTATTACACTGACTGATATCCTTTTGTCAGAAAAGAATTAATATACTTCCTACTTGGAAAGAATGGATTGATATGTGTCTTGGGAACAACAAAGAATTGTAAGACAAAATAGTTTGAGAAGCACAGTGTAATTTGGAACAAAGATACAATTTTACTTAATTGAATAGAAGATTAAGTAGAACTACTGAAACATCCAACATGAGGGATGTATTGAAGAGGAGCAACAAACAAACAAGAATTTCATGGATTTTAGTTTAATTTAGTACGTTTTAGCCAGGTGGTACAGTAGATATAGTGTAGGCTCTAGAATCAGGAAAACTTGAGTTCAAATCCAACCTCAGATATTTACTAGTTATGTGACCCTGAGCAAGTCACTTCACCCTGTTTGCCTCAGTTTCTTCATCTGTAAAATGAGTTGGTGAAGGAATTGGCAAACTATTCCTGTATCTTTGCCAAAAAAAACCCAAATGGGGTCACAAAATCAGATAAATAGCTGAACAACAAAAGTTTAATTCAATTTAACAAGTGGTTTCTTAGCATCTACTCTGTGTCAGGTACCAATCTAAGTACTATGGATACAAAAATAGAAAGAGTTTCTTGCCTTCAAGGAATTTACACTTTTTTTAGGGGAGACATTATACACATACACATACAAATTTACAAAACTAGTAGAAAGTAAATATAAAATAATTTTGAAGTGTGAATTAGACAGGAGAGTACTAAACAATTGAGTTTCTTGAGGAAGCCAGGAAAAATTATAGGAAGTTGAATATTATCTTCAAAGGAATAAATTAACAAATATTTTAAAGCATCTATAATATACATGTCTCTCTATTAGGAAGTTGTGACAGAAATTGAAAAGAAATAATCTCTGATATCAAAGAGCTTTCACTCTATGGAAGAAACAACATTTATAGAGATAAGTATATAACATACACATAGAAAGATAGAAATAAGTCTATTTGTTGATATCTCTGTCTCAATATCTATGGTCATCTTTCTCATTATATAGATAAATCAATATTGAGAAATAACTGCATATATATATCATATATCTTTATTTCTATATGTTTATTAAATGTGCAATTTCAAAGTGTAGGAGTCACCTGGTAAGGAATTTCAGTCATTTTTCAATTGCATCTGACTCTTCATCACCCCATTTGTGTCTGACTTTTCATCACACCATTTGGAGGGTTTTTTTGTTTTGTTTTGTTTTGTTTTTTGCTGAGGCAATTGGGGTTAAGTGACTTGCCCAGGGCCACACAACCAGGAAGTGTTAAGTGTCTGAGATCAAATTTGAACTCAGGTCCTCCTGACTTCAGGGCTGGTGCTCTACCTACTTCGCCACCTAACTACCCCATTTGGAGTTTTTTTTTTGTTTGTTTTGTTTTTTTTTTTTTTTTTTTTTTTTTTTTTGGCAAAGATACCAGAGTGGTTTGCTATTTCTTTCTCCAGCTCATTTTACAGATGAGGACATTAAGGAAAATAGTGTTAATTGACTTGCCCAAGGTTACACAGCTGGTAATATCTGAAACCACATTTGAACTCAGGAAGATGAGTCTTTCACACTCCAATCCAACATTCTATCTATTGTGCTATGCAGCTGCCACCTGGTGAAGAATGCCCTCCATTAGTATCAACTGGCACCCTCTTAACAATTTATAGTCTTTAAAAATTGCATGGGGTGGTGAGAAGTTAAATTACTTGTTTAGAGTCCCAGTAAGTATATGTCAGAGTCAAGATTTGAAATTCTTCCTGATTTGTATGTCAATTCTTATCTACCTGCCATTTTAAAAATGCATTCATATATTTGAGTAGAGGGAAGAGAACAACATCAAACAGTGAGTCATGATGTTTAGAGAGCAAGTCTTGAAGTCAGGAAGCTGTGGGCTCAGCTTCCTATTCTGAGATACTGGTTTTATTATTTGGTCAAGTAATTTAAATTTTTGGCATCTCTGGAAGTGTTAAAACACTTTAAATATTGAATACTGCAATTTTCAAAGCAGGTTATATTCTTCATTGAGAACTCAATACACAATGAAATCACAATAAACATATAGTTATCACTTCTACATCACAAGGGTTAGGGATATCCTCACAATATTCTCACAGAAAATCCTTATAAAATTCTTTGGCCCTTCCTTTGTACCAGAGAAGAAGCCTGAATTATTATGGTATTAAAAATAAAATATGTTGATATTATATAATATTATACATATGTTTTTGCATTTCTGAGTAGTAAACTTTTTCTGTGTCATTTGTTGGTCTTTGTGTATATTCATAAAACTCCCCAAGAATTCCCGTTTAATTTCTGATGCTAACCTAGGATATGTCAAAAACACAATGAGGAAAGTCATGTTGTGGAAGGGATTACTATCTGTATATGTATTCTATGTATTCCTGTTTTGCAGAAATTAATGTAAAATCTCAGGAGTTCACCTTTTGCTCTATAACCATAACCAGGACTATTGTAACCAAAATTCAAAATTAGAGTTTATAACTAAAAATCCAATTTCCTTTCCAAAACTTCAGTGGTTAGTTCTCATATCAAAGAAGAAAAATTGAGGACTTTATTTTAATTCTACTCTTTTTTTTTCCACAAGGTTCTATAATAAAACTAAATTCACAAATTCACAATCTTTGTTTTGAATCAGAAGTTTATATTATGGATAGCATTCTATATTGAAACCAATTTGAAGGAAAAGAAAAATTAGAGCCAGGAAGGCTTTCTAAGTAAGGTATTACATTCTGCCAATTTTCCTCTTCTTTCTTCCTCCTTTCTTCTTTCTTCTTTCTTCTAACTGAATCTAATCCTTCCTCCCTAGAGATGTTCTCTGATAAGTTTGCTTATAATTATCCCTTTACCCTGTTGGACTTCATGATAACTGAGAATGAAATGTGAAGAAAGGGATAGGATACCTGTAGGATTGTAAAGCAAGTAATTTCTCTAACCATTTCCTTCTCCCTTTGTCCTCTTTCTGACTTTTATGCTTATTCTAGTCAGGATTTATTTCCTTACATAAATCAAAGAAAATTCAGAAACTGAAAGAACAAATAAAATTAGAAGATTATCTTTAAGAAAATGGAGAAATATGAGTGCAAGAAAGAAATAAGAAATCTCTTTAAAATTTCAGTTACAGAAAATTACTAATCTTAAGGAAGCCTAGGATAGACTAGGTAGAAGTTTGTTTTTGATTTATAAGATGTGGAAACTAGTTGCACTGAGGTCAATGTTTTTTCTGAAAAGATTTCAGATTCTTTCACTGTATGTAACCAGTTATGTGTTTATTGTGAGTGAGCTGTTGAGTGCTGGTAGGTAGACAGTTGGCCTTGGAATCAAGAAGCTCTGGATTAAAATTTCATTTCAGACACATATTAATTGGGCATATTGACTCTTAAAACACTTCTCTAAGACTGTATAAATTTCAAATAGGGTTCTCCTTCAAGAGATGGGAGCTTGCACATTGGTTGCTTCCAGATTCTGGTGAAATACATGTTACTTTATCCCCTAAAATATTCCTAATAAGTTGCAATTAGGATTTTCTTTTAACTAATTCTTAAAGACAAATAACATTAAATCACCATATCTGAGTATGGGTACCATCTTTATTAAAAGGAAATCATTTAATTTTGCACTCATCTTGCAGAGTTGTTGTAAGGATAAGAGCAGGTATTTGTAAAGTGCTTAGCACAATGCCTGGTATTTAGTTGATGCTATGAAAATGCTTTATTCCATCTCCCTTCTTTAAATGTTATTTTTTTCTATATGTAAAAAATTAGATATTAAATTCTTGTACTACTTATTCCATAGGCAATTATGTGGACATATTTTGTATATAAAGTCTTTTATACCTATAAATTATTATTATTCCCAACCCAGATTATATCTCCTGAAAAAACCTTTCAGTTCAGTAAAATACTACTCATTTCCCCAAATTGAGCAATCAGACTTTAATTGTTTTATTGAAACATCATCTCTTACAAAGCTTCAATCTAAGGATTCTCAAGTATTACTGCTTTTCAACTATTTTAAATTTTAAGCTGAAACAAATTGGCAGAGGTAAGTACAATACAGAGTGATATAGTTTAGCAAGGCACTTCTAAAACTCCGTATGGTGCTTGCTAAACTCTGGGGAAATTTAAATAGAATTTGGGAACTTGTGATTTTTTTTAATCCTAGATTCATAAAAAATTAAGTTATCTTTTAGAGAAGTGTAATAAAATGTTTTACCAAATAGAGACACATTAAAAGTAAAATTTAGGGATCCTAAAATAACTTCTTGAGTCTATTCAGTATATTCCAATTTCCTGGCTCTATAACTTTACTTGTAAATTGACTGATCTGCAAGAAAACCTAAGGTCTGAGCTATCTCCACTAGGAAAGGGAATAAAAACTCAAGTCTGCAAAGCATTTCTGTCAAGATGTAATCAAGAAGAGAAGCAATTATGATACTAAGGAAGCCAAGGAAATGAGGTAGGTGGGAGAGAGACAGAAAATCAGACAGAGACACAAAGAAAAAAGAGACAGAGACATAAACAGAGAGTAATAGGAAGAGATAGAATGACAGAGAGATGGAAACAAACAGACAGACACAGAGAGACAGAAATAGAGACAGAGACAGAAAGCAAAGGAAGGAGAAAGGAATAAAAAAAAGACTCATTATTGTAGGATAGTGTGCAACCACAAAAAGAGCTGCTACAAATATTTTTCACATGTGGGTTCTTTTCCTTCCTTTATAATTTCTTTGGGATATAGACCCAGTAATGGCATTGCTGGGTCAAAGGGTATGCCCAGTTTTATAGCCATTTGGTCATAGTTCTAGAGTGCTCTCCTGAATGATCAGATCATTTCACAACTCCACCACCAATGCATTACCCTTTTTCTACATCCCCTCCAACATTCATCATTATCTTTTCCTGTCATCTTAGACAATTTGAGAGATGTGAGGTGGTACTTCAGAGTTGTTTTAATTTTCATTTCTCTGATCAATAGTGAATTAGAGCATTTTTGGAATATAACTATAGATGGCTTTAATTTCATAATCTGAAATATGAAAATATTGTTCATATCCTTTGCACATTTATCAATTGGGGATGCAATTCACAGTCTTAAAGAATTGCCACATCACTAAGAGAACAAATGGGTTATGCACATTGTCACAACCAGTTTGTCACAATCAGTTTGTCAGATAAAGGACTTCCTGCCTTATTGACTGGTTCTTTCTCTGTAATGCTATAATGCTTTTCTTAAGTTCCATGTTCATGACTTTTGGAAAGATAAGGGCAAGGACTCTTGGAAAAAATAAAGTAAAAAAAAAAAAAAGAATAGGAGAAAGATATAAACTCAAGCTCAGTGTATTAATTGAGCATATTTTAACCTTGAATATAGTCTGAGAGTTTTACTTATGCCATCAACTTGACTGTGCATACATATTAGGGAGTTTTGTGCAATATTATAATTAGTATTCATAGGAAGCATTAAGAATCTTTTTTAAAAAGCTGAATAGAACCAATACAGTTAAGGCTAAATGGAATTGCCCATGAATTTGATGGAAATGTATTCTATTCCCCTGAAGATATTTGTTTCAAGGAGCTGAACTTGCTTATAAAATTGTCCCCAAACATCACTCAACAGCCTTTAGATCTATTCACAAACAAGAGACCAACAGTAATCAGGACAATTTATAATGTAAAATTATTCTCTCTCTGGAAAATCTATCTTTGGGGAGAATCCAATTGGCTCTAGCTGCTAAGTGAAAAGACTATAAATACATTGATAGCAGGAATTGGGGGGTGGGGTGGGAAAGACTCAAAGATTTTAGAAGAGCTAGTTTTGTCAAAGTTATACATTTTATACAAAATCCTAAAGTGGAGATTTGACTTCAAGTGCCACATATAACCTATTTTTTTCTCTTTGCTTATTTATTATTAGACTATTACTGACCCTATGCAGGGATCTTACATCATCATCTACCACCACTACTCCAACCACAAATCTAGAGATCTTTACAATTTACAATCTACAAAGTTCTTTATGTGATACTTTATATCATTCAATGTTTGCTTTTAACAATGTAACAAAAAAATCACCATAATGTTTTAAAAAGTCCTCAGCATCTTTCATTAGCTAGACTTTATTCTCAATTTTATGTCCTCTCTCATCCTCCCAGTACAGTCTCAAAATCCATTATTTGCACTTGGTCCTATATTCTAGGATATTTCTTTTAACCAACTGAACAAACAAGTCCCTTAAGTTTCCAAGTTAGTCATTTTAAGTAATTCCTTTTTTCTTATTCAATAATATTTTGGGTTTTAAAAAATTTTTTTTATTTATTTTTTTCTGCTTATACATGTAACTAACATGTATAATTATGATTTATGAATCATGTTGAGAGAGAAAATCAGAACAAAAGGGAAAAAACACTTCTTTTAAAAAGAAGTTAACATAGCATGTATTAATTTACATTCAATCTCATAGTTCTCTTTCTGGATATGGTGTTTTCTATCCAAAGTTTATTGAGATTGTCTTTGATCATTGGATCACTGAGAAGAACAAAGCCTTTCATAGTTGATCATTGCATATTCTTGCTGTTATTGGGTATGGTGTATTCCTGGTTCTGCTTGTTTTGCTCAGCATCAGTTCATTTATGTCTTTCTAGGCCTTTCTAAAATCAGCTTGTTCCTAATTTTTTATAGAACAATAATATTCCATTATCTTCATGTACCACAACTTCTTCAGCCATTCCCCAATTGATGGGCATTTGCTTCTTTTCCAGTTCTTTGTTACCACAAAAATAGCTGCTACAAACACTTTTGCATATGTGGGCCTTTTCTTTTCACTATGATTTCCTTGGATTACAGATCAAGTAGTGGTACTGCTGGGTCAGATGTGCATAGTTTTATAGACCTTTATACAGAATTTAAAATTACTCTCTAGAATCACTGTATCAATTCGCAACTGATGCATTAGTATCCCAGTTGTCCCACACCCCCTTCGACATTTATCATTATCTTTTCTTGCCATCTTAGCCAATCTGAGAGATGTGAGTTGGTACCTCAGAGTTGTTTTAATATGTATTTCTCTAATCAAGACTGATTTAGAGCATTTTTTCATATTACTATAGATGGCTTTAATTTCATCATTTGAAAATTGTCTATCCATATATTTTGACCACTAATCAACTGGGAAATAACTTGTATTCTTACAAATTCAATACAATTCTTTATATATTTTGGAAATGAGATCTTTATCAAAAATATTGGCTCTAAATTTTTTCTCAGCTTTGTACTTGCCTTTTTATCTTGTTTCTGTTCATTTTGTTTGTGCAAAATCTTTTTAATTTAATATAATCAAAGTTGTTCATTTTGCCTTTCATAATGTTCTCTAGTTCTTCTTTGGTCATAAATTCCTCCCTTCTTCAAAGATCTGATAGGTAAATTATCCCTTGCTCTCCTAATTTGCTTATGGTATTACCTTTTACACCCAAATCTGCCCTTTCACTAATACCCCTCTTTCTACCCTTATTCCCAAGGATAATAATGGTCATGTCAAGGATAATTATTAACATCTATAATGGAGAGAAACCTAAGCTCAAGTTCATAATTGCCATCCAAGATCATTGAATCTGCCAATTGAACTGCCAATATTGTACTCCTACCCAGATAATGTCCATCTACACCTGAAGCAATTAAATGTGTACAAAGACAAATCAGTGCAATAAGACTGCCCATTAATTCAAATATTCATTGTTGAGTCATTCCAATCCCATCTGATTTTTCATTATTCCATTTGTGGTTTTCTTGGCAAAGATACTGGAGTGGTTTGCTATTTCCTTCTCTGACTCCTTTTACAAATGAAGACACTGAGGCAAATAAGATCAAGTGACTTACCCAGAATCACATAGCTGGTAAGTGTCTGCAGCTGGATTGGAACTCATGAAGAAGAATCTTCCTGATTTTAACTTCAGGACTCAATCCACTGCACCACCAATCTACCCTAAACTCAAGTACACTTGAGTGAATTCAAGTACATTCTAGGCAATAATGCCTCCCAAATGTTTATGACCAAATACTAAAGCAACATCTTGCAGATAATTGATATAAGAATAGAACTCTTTTTTTTATATTTAAGTAAAAACAATCCAATCTTATACTGAATTGATGCCAATGATTCATCCTGTTTCCTCACATGAGTGCTAGTGATTGTATTAGTATGTGGGCAAATGGTACAGGATGAGACTCTCTGGAGACCTGAATGAACACTGCTATGACTTGGAAGCATCTGAGGAGGACCTGACAGATTTTGCATTTTTAAATTGATACTTGGTATTCATCCCAAATCTGGCTATTTGTGCTATAGCCTTCAATAAACCCTGTGGGAATACATGAATTGTGTGTTTGAGGGTGCTTCCCCCCATAAGTATTTTTTTAGTGATAGAACAGACCATCCAACTATAATTCTCAATAACCATTTTACTGCCTATCTCAAAAACTATATCCTAGAGGAAAATTTACCCTAATCACAAATTTCAACCCTTAGAATTAGTCTTTGAGACTATGCATATACATTTTAGAGTCAATGAATCATAGATTCAAAACAGAGGTTATAAGTCATTCTAGACCAAGATCTTAATTTTATCAGTATGGAAATTGAAGGCATGGGATATCAAGTGTCTTGCCCAAGAAGACACAGAAGGAAAAGGACAGAATCAGGATATGAAGGTCTTTTCCATACTAGTAAAAATCTTAAACTGAAGATTTTTTCATAAATGCTTTGCTTGTATTCAGATGATCAATATTGGTGATCATTATTAAAGTGACAAAGAGTATAATAATTAGTTTAAAATTTAATTAAAAGAGTGAGGAATTGAATAGTAGCAAAAATAGCAAATAGTATTCAATTGAATAGTAGCAAAAAAAAAAAAATAGAATGCAAAAAAGGTTACACATTCACACTATCAGAATCTTGTAACCTTTGACCCAGGATCACTGGTGAGAAGGAGGGCTTGGAAGATATTGTAAAAGTTATAGCTATCCCCATCTTTGTGCCATAGAGCATCATTGACCAATCTTCTTGGTCTAAGACCTCAGGCAGTTTGCCTCACAATCCAAATACAAAAGATTTTCCCAGGTACCCACAGATAAAGAAGACTATCCAGGAAAAAGATCAGATTTACTGAAGCTATTTTAAAAAACAAACAAACAAAAACCTCTTTTGGCTCTCTTTATCTGGATCCTACCAAGATAATCAGCACTTTGCCCAAAGTGATATTGAAATATTTTAGGAATTCTAAACCAGAAGTTCTAGGTTTTCCTCCTTTTCTCTAATGCCTGCAGGTTGGTGCCCTCTTTAATGACTGACAGTAAGTACTGCTTTTATGCTCTCATAGTATGGCCACTCTGCTTCCCTAATTGTGTTATGACATGAATGCTGCAAAACAAAACAAAAAATGTTCGCTATTTATATTCTTGTGAAATAAAGAACAAATTTTGGGAATATATAAAATGGGATTCCTTGAGATAGAATGAGTTTGCTGTCACATGAAATCTTCAAACACTGATAGCATTTGATGATGACAGAATGGGGATAGTGCAGAGCAAGTTCAGATCAGGAACAGCTGGAAATCTCAGTGTTTTAATTCCTCTCCTTATTTTAGACTCAGGACGGGGGGAGAGAGACAGAGACAAACAGACAGAGACAAAGACACAGAGACACAGAGACACATAGAGAGACAGAGACAGAGAGACAGAAACACACACAAAGAGAGAGAGAGAGAGAGAGAGAAAGAGAGAGAGGACACAGAGGCACAGAGAGACTTATTAAGCCTTTAATATATGGCAGGCAATAGGCTAAATTCTAGGGATAAAAAAAAAAAAAAAAAAAAAGTAAAGGAGAAATGTCTACTTTCAAGGACCTTACATTCTCTTATATATTTTTGAAAATAAAAAGCTATTATATATGCATATGTATATATAATAGCTTTTTATTTTTAAAATATATGCAAATATAGTTTTCAACATTAATTCTTGCAAAAACTTGTGTTCAGATTTTTCTCCCTGCCTCCTCCCTTTCCCTTTGCCTAAACAGTAAGTATTCCATTATAGGTTAACCATACACAATTGTTCTAAGCATTTTCCTACTTTTATCAAGAAAAATAAGATCAAAGGAGGGAAAAATGAGAAAGAAAATTAAGCAAGCAAACAACAATATGTACAAAGGCAAAAATACTATACTGTGGCCCCTATAGTACTCTCTCTGAGTGCAGATGGCTCTCTCCATCACAAGCCTATTGGAATTGGCTTGAGTCACCTCATTGTTGAAAAGAGCCAAATCCATTACAGTTGAGCAAGGTGCTTTCATTTTAATAAGACAAACAATAAATAAAGATGAGCCAAACAGCAGGGAAGGTGGCAATTTTGAATGGGAGAATCTGGAGAGTGAAAGTAAGTTTAGCTGGTAGTAAAAATGTAAGTGCCTCCTCCTCATGGAAAACTCAAATTTTGATTTAGACCCCACTTTTGTAAGATTGAGTCCTCACGATAATCTACCTCTCAGACTTGTGGAGGAGGAAGGAATTTATGACCAGAGGAGAACTAGAGATCATTATTGATCACAAAATAGAAGATTTTGATTACATCAAACTAAAAAGTTTCTGTACAAATAATACTAATGCAAACAAGATTAGAAGGGAAGTAACAAATTGGGAAAATATTTTTAAAAACAAAGGTTCTGACAAAGGTCTCATTTCCAAAATATATAGAGAACTGACCATAATTTATAAGAAACCGAACCATTCTCCAATTGATAAATGGTCAAAGGATATGAACAGACAATTCTCAGAGGAAGAAATTGAAACTATATCCACTCACATGAAAGAGTGTTCCAAATCACTACTGATCAGAGAAATGCAAATTAAGACCACTCTGAGATACCACTACACACCTGTCAGATTGGCTAAGATGACAGGAACAAATAATGACAAATGTTGGAGGGGATGTGGGGAAATTGGGACACTAATACATTGCTGGTGGAGTTGTGAAAGAATCCAGCCATTCTGGAGAGCAATCTGGAATTATGCCCAAAAAGTTATCAAACTGTGCATACCCTTTGACCCAGCAGCGCTACTACTGGGATTATATCCCAAAGAAATACTAAAGAGCGGAAAGAGACATATATGTGCCAAAATGTTTGTGGCAGCTCTTTTTGTTGTAGCTAGAAACTGGAAGATGAATGGATGTCCATCAGTTGGAGAATGGTTGGGTAAATTGTGGTATATGAAGGTTATGGAATATTATTGCTCGGTAAGAAATGACCAGCAGGAGGAATATAGAGAGGCCTGGAGAGACTTAAATCAACTGATGCTGAGTGAAATGAGCAGAACCAGAAGATCACTGTACACTTCAACAACAATACTGTATGGGGATGTATTCTGATGGAAGTGGAAATCTTCAACATAAAGAAGATCCAACTCACTTCCAGTTGATCAATGATGGACAGAGGTAGCTGCACCCAGAGAAGAAACACTGGGAGGGGAATGAAAATTGTTAGCACTAATATCTGTCTGCCCAGGTTGCATGTACCTTCGGATTCTAATGTTTATTGTGCAACAAGAAAATGATATTCGCACACATGTATTGTACCTAGACTATATTGTAACACATGTAAAATGTATGGTATTGCCTGTCGTCGGGGGGAGGGAATAGAGGGAGGGGGGGTAATTTGGAAAAATGAATACAAGGGATAATATTATAATATATATATATATATATATATATATAATAAAAAAAAAAAAAAAAAAAAAAGAAAAAAAAAGATTGAGTCCTCACTATGTTTTGCTAGCCCCCTCTAGTTTATCCACTGATCTATCTGTCTTAATTTGTATCCAATAACTGGCAGTAATTCCATCTTAGCCTCCCTCTTCTGACAGTAAGTTTTCTCTATGTTCTGACATTCCTTTCACTGCCCAATAGTGATTCTGACCTGTGCTAACTGCTGTCTTATTCCTCTGATAGCTTCATTCTGCCTTCTTTTTCAGATTTCTTATTTCCCACAGCTGAGATTTTTCCACTCCTTCATAAAGCAAATGACACTGAGTACTTGCTATGTACAAGACATTGTCTCAAGTGTGATGGGGATTCGGATATTCTGCTAGATCCTGACTGTGCAACCTGCCCAGTCTCTGGCTTTATGTTTAATGAACACAACCCCAAACAAAGGACATTCTCTTTTTTCATTATAGACATCGCAAAAGCCATTATGATTTCTTTATATTTATGTTCATTTTAAAAGTAGACAGAAACTCAAGTTGTAAAACCTAATCTTGGGCTGTTTTTATTCACATGTAAATTGAAATGTAGGACAGAAACAATTACCTAGGTAACTCAGGCAAAAAAAAAAAAATGCTTTCAAGTGAAAATATTAAGATAATGGAGGTAATGTTTTCATTTTGGCTTGAATTATCCAGACAATTGCTTCTATTCTCTATTTCTTTTTGCATAGTTAGAAAAATATATTTTTTTTACCTGTCATCTATACAGACTCAAATGTGAACATTAGATTTTTATAGAAAGTAGCTCACAGAAATTAATTAAAATTTTATCTTGTTTTCCTTTCAAAGCTTTTCTTCCCAAAATTATATTTCTATGAGATGAATACTAGACTTAAAGTAAAAGAATCTGAATTGCAATGCCAATTAGTGGGATACATATGTGGCCTGAGGCTTTAGGTCTTGGTTTTCTGAACTATAAAATGAGGAGATTGGATGATATGATCTCTAAGGTATTCTTTTAGGTCATACATTTCATAAAATTCCTGAAAAATGCAAGTTCCTTGAGGGTAGGGTCTGGTTTGTTTGCTTTTTTATCTCTTGTATGATGCACATAGTAGGTAAATTTAATAGGTGTTTGTCAGATGAATTTTAAAGCCAAAATAGTGTAACCCAAAGCAGAGGAAGAGTAAAGGTGAACAGACCAAACTCTCTTTGTCTAGAATACTGCAGAAAGGATAAAAAAGTTGAGCATTAATTGAAGAGTGTTAAGAAACAACTTCCTAAAGGGATTGTTGTAATATCATATTACATATTATAATGTTGTAATACATGGATTAAGGAAGTCCAAATCTGGGCAACTGAAGCAGAGGAAAGAATCAGGATATTTCAATTCTAGATCTGGTTCTGCCAATAAGTAATTTATTCAATGAGTGTATTTAGTATTAAACACACTCCTTACCATAGTTATCCCAGGTCTTCTCTTCTTCTTTTAAGACTGTATTCTACCACTTCCCATTCAATCTTAAAAGAAGATAGAAAACTCTTATGTTGAACTCTCAATTTATCTTTTTTTCTATTTTTTAAACAAACTTTCAAAGTTCTGAGCCATCTTTCTCTCCTCTACTCCAATGTTGTTGTTTGTCCTTCATTTTTTAAAAGGACCATGAAAACAGGGAGGTGATCCCTTGCATATCAATGCAAGTGAATTGGATTTAAGTAAGGGTGGGCTGTGCAAATTAACCAACTCCCTTTCTCCTCCAAAGTCATCTGGATCCAGTGGCAAAAATTCCATCAGGAAAACTAGAAATGACCCCGGATACAGTAGGAGACCTTGACCTTTTTAAGGTCTTTCCCAGATCTTTTTGCTAAAAGGCTCCCTTTTTGTCCTTTGAATGTCACATTTCACATTCTATTATATTGCAGGTGTTTTGTGAATGTTTAAGTTGAATGGAAATAGATGTGTGATTTTGACATGGACAGGCTGTTTTCTTCATCTTTCTACCTCTATCAAGTCACATACTTGCACAGTCTTTAATAAATGCTTATTGATTTGATTGTCACACACACACACACACATGCACATACACATGCGCATGCACAAATACACAAATAAAAATGAGAGAGCTGAATGAGGTAATTTCTAAAACCCCTTAAAACTCCTAAAATCCATTGCTCTATCCTTTGCATTTTAGTTAACATCCTGAGGCTGAAGTGATAGGGGAATAAAATAAGTGGCTATCATGCACCAGGTACTGTGCTAAGCATTTTACAAATATGATCTCATTTGATTCTTACGACAACCCTGATGCTATTTTTATCCCCATTTTATGGTTGAAAAAACTATGGTTAAGTGGTTTTCCCAGGGTCACAAAACCAATAAGTTTCTGAGGCTAAATTTTTAACTCAACTTATCCTGACTCTAAACTAAAAGCTCTTTTCTCCTACATTGAATGGCCTCCATGCTATTATAATATTTGAGCTATTTTGTTAGTTTTTTTTATAGTCTTTCTGCCTCACCCACTGTTGTTATGTTATTATCTGTCCTTTCTTGCAGCTAGGATGGCTGCCTCTGGATATCCTTCTTTACCCTCTAATTTACTTCCTCTAACCTGCCATATGCTTGGAAACAAAGACAAACCAATAAGTTTGTTAGAATCATTTCTGAAGCAAGGGTGAGCAGGCCTGGAGCAGAGATCCAAGTAACTTTCCTAAGAGACAAGTATATGGCTTAATTTAGTGCACAGACTTTGTGACATCCCCTTTGGCCATTCAGAGCCTTTTATTTTCTTCCTTTCTGGTTTTTATATATGCTTTGGACTGGAGAAATGGCGAGATAATCATAGAAAGGCTAGATGTACCTTCATATTTTAATAGTTACTTAAATTACATATTTGTCTACATAAATAAACCAGAGTATAGTATGTTTTTCATTGGGTAATTCTAATGGCTTCTGGAGTAAATGTTAATACTATTATTTTCTTAAACATCCCCCCATCCCCTGACAGGCCTCCTACAGCAAACCTTGTTTTTGGCAGCAGGAACAAAATATTAATTATGTTCATATCATTTCCATGAACACAATTTAAAACACAAGACCTAGGTTAATCTCTAATGTAAAATGGATAAATATGCTAAGGATTTTAGACAGTCTTAAGAGTTAATATTTCATGAGTCAATATTTTGCCTATCTATCTGAGCTCTCTGCTAAGCAACCAATCCCATGCATTTAAAAAAGAAACAAGAATGAACTTGGGTTTCTTGGATTTACATAATATGTTTTGTGACCTATGATTCAATTCAATTCAACTTAAATAAGTTCAATATAGAATCATAGAATTTCAGAGAAAAGAGGGTCCTCAGGGGTGAGCTAATCTAATGTTTGTCTGGAAAATAATTCTTTCACAACATAGTGATTGTCTTGTTGTTATTTGAAGACTCCTAAAAGTGGGGAGTTCTTTCCTGTAGAAGGTAGCTAATTCAATTTTTGGGTAGTTCTATTTGTTAAAAACTCTTTCCCTTCTATGGCACTGACTCTATATGTGTGGCTTTGCAGTGGTAGCATGGGGTAATGAATAAACAATTCAAATCCTGTCTTTGACAGTTATTGACTTTATGACCCTGAGCAAGCCATTTAAAATTTCATCTGTAGAATAAGAAGGGGATAGAGGTATTTGGATAGGAGGAGAAGGAAATCTGGATTAGGTGGTTTCTGCAATCTTTTTTTAAACTCCAAATCTATAATCCTAAGAGTTAGTAGGAAAAATTTCATAGAAAAAAATAGAAGGTAGGCCTTGAAGGATTGATAATTAGGACTTAGGTAATCATTGCATATTCTCAACCAGACCCCTACTTTTCTTTTAGGCTATACTTATTAAAATGACTCTCATGTTTCTGGCTGCTATTTCAAGTTAAATATCTGAATCAGGGAGAAAAAAAAAAAAAGATGGTATTTTTCCACTAGCTTCTTCACTGAAGAACTGAGTGATAGGCTTAATTGTTATCCCTCGATACAAACCTAACCTTCATAGGGAAGTGATTTTTAATGGAATGAGGAGGAAGAATAGGTATGCAATAATGAAGCAAATCTAAGAATTCTTAGGGAGTTACTTGGTATCAATACAATGACTCAAATTAGTATTGTCTTTTGTAACATGTTATATTTTCATAGCATGAATGAGATAGAAAATAAATATTATTTATTATTCAAGTCCTTTAAAAAGAATAAAAACATCTCACTTAACATTTATTTGTCCCATGTAGAACCATGGGGTTTAGTCTTTGACCGTTAGTCTTGACTTCTGATCTTGTTACTAGCTTGTGAAGCAAGATGATCTCTGCTTTACAGATGAGGCTAATTAGGCACAGGAATACAAAGCTAGATACGGTAGGTTAGCTGTAAACAGAACAAAACAAAAACACCACACTTCACTAAATGCTAATGTAATCATATGCCAGGAAAATTAGCAATATGAGACTCCAGGGGAGTTAAATTTAGTCCCTTCTGATCTGAGTGCATACTTTGTACTAAAAGTATCAAACACATAGCCTGTCTAGAAACCAGAGTGTAATTGGGAATTATTTAATAAAATAAATAAAAAATATAATAAAAGATAAATAATACTACATCTGTATGGACTGTTATCTAACTAGTTATTTATTTTTAGTTTCCAACATTTTACTTTTATAAGTTTGGTTTTCCATTTTTTTCTCCTTCCCCTTTTTCCTCCCCCAAACAGCAAGCAATTCAATATAGGTTATATATGTACAATTGTAATATTACATTTAAAAATTAAGTTAATTTACAGCCTCCAGGGATTCTTATGTACTCATTGGTGCTTTTCCCTTCACTTTTCGATTTGCGTTTGACTAACATTCATAAAATTGAAGATAGAGGGGACCACAGAAACCATTTAATCCAACTCTTCACTTTACAGATGAGGATACTGAGGTCCACAAGAGTTAAATGATTTATCTAAAATCACCCATTGACCACAAGAGCTATCTGTCTTTGTTCCTCCTAGAGAAAGGAATTGCCCCTATGTAGTTCAGTAGTTTGACTCTTTGAGAAGAAAGTCCTGAGTTCAAATTTGACCTCACACACTGATCCTTAATCTCTTAGCTTTTCTAAATTTTCTTAACTTCTTCCTATCTTAGTTTTCTCATCAATATAAAAAATTATAAATAATATGGGAAATATAAAAAAAATTAGAACTTGAGTCTTTTGACTCTAAATGTAGCAATCTTCATTTTTACTGAACCTTATCAGGTGAAATAAGATGCTTACATAAGCTACCATTCCTTTTAATGTTTCTTCATAATTTTAATACTTAAACATTCTCCATGAGGTTAATATGTATCTCAGTGGTCATTGGAAGAAGTTTATCAGGAAAAGACAAAGGCCCAATATATCAAAATCAGAGAGTGGAAAGAAAGATTTCTGGGAAAAGGCTAGTAGAAATGGAAAGACAAATTAAGCAGACTTCAGGAAAGAGGTGGACGTACTCACTAACTTTTTCATTTTCTTCTTTTAAACAAAATTTCCATTCACTATCGCCTACACCAGTGAGTTTATAAATAAAAAAAATTATGCTGGAGGAGATTTATATGCTTTATTTTAAGAGTCCTGAGCAAGGAACACACAGAATGACAGAATCCTGACTTGGAAGGGATTATGGAGGCCAACTAATTCAAGCTGTAACTCAACAAGAATCTTCTCTCCAGCATTCTTGACAAGTTGTCATTTCAGTCTCCTCTTGAAGGTTTCTATTCATTGGGAGATGCTCTATTTTCTCTTCATTCTACTTGTAGACAGTTTTGATTGTTAGGAAATCTTTTCTTACAGCTAAAATCTGCCTCTTGGCAACTGATGTCCCTTGCTCCTAATGCAACCCTCTGGGACCATTCAGAACACATCTGTTCCCTTTTCCACATGACAGCTCATCATATATTTGGAGACAGCTAACCTATCTTCTCTTCTCTAGGTTAAACAACTTCAGGTATAACATGATCTTCTTATGGAATGATCTCCTGACTATTGCCCCAAAGAAGAATCTTACTCTTGCTGGAATATGTTTTCTTGACTGAATGGCTACTTCTATATCAAAGGATCACATGAGAAGTATATGTATTCCTGTATCAGTCTTATCCACATATAATAATCTTTACCTGATGAAATTCTGGCACTGGAGCTGGCAATGGGTCCAGAGGGTCAGGTTATGGTGGGGCCTCAGTGTTCTGACAGTAGAATAGCCTCCTCTTTTTTCCTAACTCATTCACAGATGTGCCTATAGTCAGGACAAAGTGACCTGGTTTATCCAGATACTTCCAGTTTATAGTGTATAAATGCCTGTACAGACAGTGCTTTCTCATAAAAACTGAACTAAAGTTGAATTCTTTATATCATACTGACCTGAACATAATTCCAAGTAATCTTCTTGTAACCAAAGGCAATGTTCTGAACATTGACCCCAAGAGCTATCTATCCTTGTTTCCCCTAGAGAAAGGAGTTGCACTTAGGTGGCTCAGTAGTTTGATCTTTGAGAAGAAAGTCCTGAGTTCAAATTTTACCTCAGGCACTAATATTTAAACTCTTAGCTTTTCTTAATTCTCTTAATCTCTTCCTATTTTAGTTTTCTCATCTATAAAATGGGGATAATAACGGTACCTACCTTCCAAGGTTGTCTTTTTTTCTTAATTTTATTTTAACTTTATAGAATACAACAAACATTTCCATAACATAGTATTATAAAAAGATAATTGTACATGTAATTGCAAATTATGTACAACTTGTTATTCCTTTAAAATGTATTATAAAGTTATCATGCAAATTTCTTTTCTTTTTTTTTTTTTTTCTCCTCTCTCCACCCTAGACATGGCTAACATTTGTTGTAAGGATTAAATGAGATATTTATAAAGTGCTTTGCAAAACTTAAAGAACTATTTAAATGATAGTTATTAGTATAGAAATAAATTTGCAGAATGCTTATTAGAATCTCCACCTATTGTTGGCATTACTTCTTTAGAGAAAAGAGCTACTTCTATATCAAGTAAAGCAAAAAATGTATTAATTAGCAACTAAGAGAAGAGAGAATTCTTATTCTTTTTAAAAAGTTAGAGTAGCTTTTTATTTTCAAAAGACGTGTGAAGACAATTTTCAATGTTCATCCTGGCAAAATCTTGTGTTTCAATGTTTTCTCTCTGTCTCCCTCACTTTCCTTTCTTCTAGACATCAAATAATCCAGTATAGGTTAAACATGTGCAATTCTTCTAAACATATTTCCACATTTATCATGCTGCTCAAGAAAAATCAGATCAAAAAGAAAAAAAAAGCACAAGAAAAAAACAAGAAAATAAATTATAACAACAACAAAAAGTTGAAAATACTATGTTTTAATCCATATTCTGTTTCCATAGTCATCTCTCTGGAGGTGGATGGCTCTTTCCATCACAAGTCTATTGGAATTGCTTAGAATCATCTTATTGTTGAAAAGAGCCAAGTTCATCACAGTTAATCATCATATAATCTTGTTATTGTTCTTTTATTTAACATCATTTCATATAAGTCTTTCTAGGCTTTTCTGAAATTATCCTGCTTATCATTTCTTATAGAATATTTCATTACATTCATATACTATAACTTATTCAATCATTCCTCAACTGATGGGCATCCATTCAGTTTATAATTCCTTGTTGTTACAAAAAAAGGATGCTACAAACATTTTTGCCCAAGTGGATTCTTCTCCCTTTTTTATGATGAGAGAATTTTTCTTATTAAAATTTGCTACATTTCTTTTTATTCTATTTCAAGAGATCACCATATATTTATGGCAGGGGATAAACCCAACAACAATAGAAAACTTAAAAGGAAAAAAAAAAAACTTCTTTAGAATGGAATGCAATTCCATTCCCAGAACATCTGCAATGGTATACTGAATATCACAGATAAAAATAATTTTAAACTGGTGGGAAGATAGTGTCAGACTTTCACTGTAGCCTGCTTCAGTCTAGATTAAAAAAACATATCAATCTGCTCAACAGATTTTCTTTTTTTTTTTTTTTTAAAGAAAGCTTATTTATAGTTAATTGTCATTATAACATGAAAAACAGAATGTAAATAAACAAGGTGGAAAAGAAAGCTATTAATATTTCTGTTGGAAAGGGCAATAACTGAAGGAGACCATACTCTGGAAAGAAAAGTTTGAAATGGAAAGATTCAATGTGTTGAAGTTATAACCTACTCTGAGGCAACTAGGTATTTTAAGTCTTTAGTAGCAAAAAGTCTTCCTAGTTTAACATTTTGCCTTGTAGTAAACTACATGAAGGGAAGCCTTAGTCATCTTCAAATTCATGATTTTATCAGAGCCCAAAGATATTCTATACCATTGGCCAGATTATTTCCCAAGTTTGTTCCATGATCCTCTAGAGGACTTGATCCCTGATGCTGAGGGCTACTGTTGCCTCCAGCTGAAAGTCAAAATAATAATGATGATGAAAATGGCAATGGCTGGCATTTCTATTATGCTTTAAGGTTTAAATTTAATCTTCATAGCAACCCTGTGAAGTGGGTATTGTTAATTATAAGTATGGTCAATTAACAAATGAGGAAATTGGGCCTCAGTTCCAGTGCTCCATCCAATATACCACCAGAGCAATGTGAATAATGGGTATTTTTTGGATTGAGTGATTGAGTCAGTCAGTGAGTATCTCTTGCAAGTTATGATAATTCAATTGTATCAGATAGCTTAGGCAAATCATCAATGTTATAGAAACATTGTGTGTTTGTGTGTGTGTGTGGGGTGAGTGTGTGTGTTTGTTTTACCAGAAATATGATTACATTGGTTTAAAGTACTCATGACCAACACAGTTGTCTGCCCTGAAATTCATAGTATGCCAGTTTGGACCAGAAGCAGGATTTAAATGCATATCTTCCTTATTCCAAGGGTGGTCTGAGCTGTTTGTCTTCTTTGTAACAATTTTAAATGTTTCTTACTAACAAATAGTCAAAAGCTGCTGATGAATAGAGTTCTAATGAGGGAGTTTACATAATACCCATCTCCTTTAAATTCTGACTAAACCTGGAAGACACTACTTGGAGAATGACTATGTCTACTGTGGGAATTTCAAAGGAATTTAAATTTTTCTTTAATTTAAATTTTTCTTAAATTTAAAGAACTATTAAACCCATAGAAAGGGATTCTGGGAAAATGAAAGCACCTTCAAAGAATGGTTTATGGGTTCATGATTCTGACATATGTAGATTAAAATTTATTCTCAAATCAAGAACTGTAAAATTGAGGTAAAAATTGCATGCTTCCTAAATGGAAATGGTTGACAAACTCAAAATGGAGCTGGTTATATCATTCAATCCCATACTTTATCAATGTTATCAGTTTTCCTTCAGGCAGGAGGAACTGTGAACAATCACATTAAGTACTTGTTACCCAGAGAATCAGATCTGGCTAGATCAGAAAGGAAATGAATTTACAATGAGCTTAATTTTGATCATTATTTTGCAGAGAATTTGGATTCTAGCACTCAAAACAGCAATTCTGAAATGCATAGTTAGTTAATTAATTCCTTACTCTTTTTTTAAGATAGCTTTTCCCCAAAAAATATATGCAAAGATAGTTTCACTTTTGCAAAACTTTGTGTTCCAAAATTTTCTCTCTTTGACTCCTTTTCCCCTCCATAGGACAGCAAGCAATCCGATACAGATTAAACATGGGCAATTCTAAATATTTCCATATCTGTCATGTTGTGCAAGAAAAATCAGATCAAAAGTGAAAAATAAAGCACAAGAAAGAAAAAAAAAACAAGCAAACAATCATAACAACAAAAAGGAGAAAATAGTATCCTATGATCCACATTTAGTCTCCATAGTCCTGTCTCTGTATACAGATGACATTTTCTATCACAAATCTATTAGAACAGTTAGTTCCTTACTCTAATCAGGAAATTAAAGAATTTTTAAAAAATTATCAGATTTAGTGATTTCCTTCCTTTCTTTTTCCTCCCTCTTTCTTTCTTTCTTTCTTTCTTTCTTTCTTTCTTTCTTTCTTTCTTTCTTTCTTTCTTTCTTTCTTTCTTTCTTTCTTTCTTTCTTTCTTTCTTTCTTTCTTTCTTTCTTTCTTTCTTTCTTTCTTTCTTTCCTTCTTTCTTCCTTCCTTCCTTCCTTCCTTCCTTCCTTCCTTCCTTCCTTCCTTCCTTCCTTCCTTCCTTCCTTCCTTCCTTCCTTCCTTCCTTCCTTCCTTCCTTCCTTCCTTCCTTCCTTCCTTTGTCTCTCTCTCTTTCTCATTTTCTTTCTTTCAAATTAAGTTGCTTAGAACTTCAAGATCAAGAGTGAATTTGATTTATTTTGCTATGTATGTTTGCTTGCATTTTCAATGCCTTAAACAAAGTACAAATTTAATTGTAAGAACTTAAGTATTATCCCTGCTCTTTTAACTGAAGAAGCAAGTTAAAATCTTAAATCTCACAGTCAAAGAAAGATGAGCAATAACAACAGAAATTTGCTTTCTTGATGTTTGAGAATTTAAATGTGAACTAGCTACCAATTTCCTAGGTTTTTCCCCTACCTCCCAAGATTCAGCACCAGTTCTAAACCCTAACTTTTAGTCCTGAATTTCCCCTTCCCTGCCTGCCCTAACACTTAGTCCTGCTTGACTCAAATAAGTACCATATAAGATCCACCTCACTTGACTACTTTTAGTGCCTAATTCCATCCAATTACTCACTGGTCTGTGCAGTGTCCATGCTCCTTAATTGTTCCTTTTTATTACGTCACCCTTCACTAAAGCTTGCTTCCTTTGCTTTCTCTCTCTGCCAGCTCTCATATTGTTCTGTGTTTTGTGATTTTTTTTTTATCTTCCTAGTATGCCAATTTCTCCTTTGAAGTATCAGACATTTCCCATATAAAAACTTGATTGATGTGTGAACTGTTTACTACACTTTTTACATTTATAGAGTTTCTCTCCATTCTATGCCCTGGGTTGTAGTGAGCTGGTCTCAGTAGCCACAGCTACCTTCTAAGCCTTGGCTTAGTGAACTTTGTGCTCTCAAGTATCTCCTTTTTACTTACTCCCTGAGACCAGGGTTCATACAAGTAACCCTGTCTGAAACTCTGTGCTCCTCAGGCTTTTCTCCTTAGCAATTGAAATGGTAGATAAAAAAGACCAAAATAGTCTTTTTTAGGGGTATTATATTGTGGAATCCTAAACTTTACCAAACCAGTAATAAGACATTAATCAATGTCTATTGAATTTTATTATTTGATACCATAGAGACAAGCTACTTGGGGATGTGGAACCTTAAAGGTATGCACTTTAATTGCTTATTTGACCATAATATTTAATTTCTAATTGTAGAAAATCTGTAATAGGTGAGCCAGCATATGTGGCTGCTGGGTTAGTAGGAATATCATTCAAAAGGTCTTGGAAATGATAGACATGCCAAAGGATTGGAGAAAGATAAATCTTATTCTGATTTTCAAAATAGGGAAGAGAATAGAAATCTGGGAACTTCTTAACAAAAAGCTAGTGATCATAGAAAGCTTTCATTACTTTTTTTTAACAGCTTCTAAACAAGTAGATCAAAGAATTGTTAGCGATCCTTCAGTACTATTTCAGCAAAGACAACCATGTTGATTAGATGCTTGTATTTATCCCCATTTTACAAACATGGAATCTGAGACAATCAGAGTTCAAATCACTTGCCTAAAGTCACATGACAGATAAATATTTAAGGCTGGGTTTGAACTCAGGTCTTTTAAATTTAACCTCAAGTACTCAATCCACTGTATCACCTACCTGGGTAACATATTCCATTATGGTCAAAGCAAAGATCACTAAGCTAGGAACTCAGAACCTCCAAAGTAATCACAGGCCCAATCTATGTATATATGTCTATATCCTCGATGTTTTTGTTGTTGTTGTATCATGTCCGACTCTTCCGTATTTGTTTTTTGTTTTGTTTTTTTTGGCAGAGATATTAGAATGGTTTGTCATTTTCTTCTTTAGCTCATTTTACAAGTGAGGAAACTGAGAAGCAAACTGGGTTAAGCAATTCACTTAGGGTCACACAACCAAATAAACGTCTGAGGCTGGATGTAAACTCAGAAAGTGAAGCCTTCCTAACTCTAGGTCAGTCATCCAGTCCACTGTACTACCTAATTACCTCATAAAGTACCAAATGTGAAGTCCCCAAGGAATAGGACAAATAGTACTAACTGCTCTAAAAGTTGAAAGGAGGAAACAGTTTCTATGAGGAGTATAAATTGATCAATAGGTAAATAGGAATGGATTTTATATCTCTGAGTAAAAAGACCTGTAATAAAGGAGGAAATATTCTGAGAAAAACAAGTTCTTTTTCTTTCTTTCTTTTGAAATTTATTTAAAACTAAATACAAATAAAAAATTTAAAAAAGAGAAACAAAAAAGGAAAACTAAAAAAAACAAAAAACAAAATATTGTCATGTGCTCAGCAGAACATCAGGGAGGATTCAGAATATGTAACAATAAATTTCCTTTTCAAGAAAGCACACATACAAGTTTTCTTTTGTGTCATTTATTTTTACTCCAATTTGAACTCAGGAAGAAGAGCCTTCCTGACTCCAGGTTGGGGCACTCTATCTACTGAGCTTTCTTTCTGCTTCCATATATACCCATTGATACCCATATACATATGCATATCTTTATTTATATTCTGATCTATTTCTTTACCTATCAGCATTTATATCTGTACCTGCTATATCCATATCCATATCTATATCTATAGTAAGTAATTTAACATACCTGCATTTTAGTTTCCTTATCTGTGATATGAGTATTAGGTGTGATGAATTATTTATAAATAGATATCAGGGGTAGAATTTGAACACAAGTCTAGGTTGGACTAGATGACATCTAAATTCCCAACTATTGTGCTTAATTATTTTTAAAGGTTCCCTTTGATAAAAAAAAAAAAAATTTCCATCATCTTAAAGCATTTCCCCAAATTTCTACTAGCTCCCAGATTACCCCCATGACTTTGCAAACTGGAACATTAATGTTTCTGTACTAAGTGTCACATTTAAAATTTTTTTTGGAGTTGGAACCAAGCATACAGACTTCCTAGTTTCCAGGTCAGCTTTTATTGTCATGGTCTCCTAAGTTTTAATGAGCTAAGTGGGAGATATCTGTTCCAGCATCATTCTGGAGGTGAGTGAATCAAACTCGCCTTTAATACATGCACAGCAGTAAAATAGTTTGCCTTGAATCAGCAGGGCATGGAGTGTGAGTGAGTCATTTCAGAAATGTGTGTGGTCCTGCATGTTGGGTGCCCGACACCCACCAGCTTCTTACTGTCTAGTAGCATAATATCTCCGCACTAGAGCTCTAGAAAGTATCTATTTAAAGAAACTATAATTATCCATTTTTTCATGGTGATGTGGATATTAAGATAATTGTGAGCTGTGGGGGAGTGGGAAGGATCCGAAAGCCTTAGCACACAGATTAGGGAATATGCTGGGGGAGTGGAGGCTAGAAAGTCACTCTCATATAAGTATTTCTGTGCTACTCAGGATGATAGATTTAGTCTTTTAGTTTAACACCCTTATTTTATTTTAGAAACAAAAATTGTGATCCAGAGAATTAAATGACTTGTTCAAGACCACACAGATAAGAAACTGTGCCATATCTGGAAGATTTTAATTCAGATGCTCAGACTTACATTGCAGCATTTTTCTCATAATATTTTACATGATATTATAGGAAAGGAGTATGACTGGCATTCTGACTGAGACAGGGAACAAACCTGGACAACTGGAGTGGCAATTGGAGAAGCCTTGGTGAGTACTCACAGCAATAGAATGTAAGCTCCCTGAGGGTAGGGATTGATCCCTTCTTGTATTTGTAATGGAAGTACCTAACATAACTGTGATGCTCCCAGAAGTCTCCTAGAGACAAATATATATATATATATATATATATATATATATATATATATATATATATATATATATATATATATATATATATATATATATATATATATATATATATATACACATATATACATATATATATATGCATATATATGTGCATATATATGCATATATGTAAGTATATATGTATATCTTAGATATAAATTCAATAATTAAATCTAACATGAAATTGTTTGTATTAGGGAAACAAAATTAAGAGGGAAGTCTGAGGCAAGGTCTAGTTTTTCTGGCAAATTCTCCTTAAAGTGTTCATAGTCAATAGAAAGAGGATTGAGGATGTAGACTCAGATTCCTCTTTGGAAAATTACTAAGTTGCACATGTAACAACTTCCAAGAGCCTCAATTTCCTCATCTCTTTAAATAAGGGGGTTTTAATATATATGACTTCAAGTTCTCTCCCAGCTCTATATCTTATTCATACACAATTATTTTATTTGTTAACATGATATGAGTACCTTATTTAATGACTATTAGTCAAATGTGTTTTGATGATTTTTCCCCTCTCCTTTCAGATGGTTGTTAATTTTTTTCCACCTGTGATCACCTATTTCTGGTGATCTATTTCCTAGTTCTATTTCTGAACTAGGAAAGATACTGAGAACATGACGCAAGAATCTTCTTTAAATGCCAATTGATGCTATTCTATCACCAAAGAGAGAGTTTCATGTTTTTATGTTGGAATGGAGCACACTTTCATGTCTTTGAACATGTTGGCCAGAAAGAGCCCCATCCTGTGGCTGGATTCCTGGCTACTAAGAGGGAGAACAGCGAATTAGGGACCCCATTCTGGTTCCCTGCACTAAACTCTTGAAGTGTTTTCTCATGTGACACTTTTCTCTCAGGATAAAGGGCACCAGAACTAGATGAGATAAAACAAAATCATAGTAAAAAGCCCCTACTCCTGATTTCAACTAAAATTATACCTCCTACAGGAAGACTTTCCCAACCTTTCTTATTTCCTTCTATTAATTATTTCCTATTTATCTTGTATATAGCTTTCTTTGTATATATGTGTCCTCATGTTTTCTCCTCCATTAGGTTATAAGCTCCATGACGGGAAGGACTACCTTTTGCTTCTTTTTTGGATGTCCAGTGCTGAGTACAGTGCCTAGCAAAAAGTTGGGGTTTAATAAATGTCTGTTGAATTGATCAAAGTGATCTCTTATAGATACTTTTTGTTTTGAATGTCAAAATACTTTGAAAAGTATTTTCTATATATAGAAAAGGATCTAAAGTTGGAAGACAAGTGGGAGGTCATTTGATAGGATTGGATTGGATGAGGAAACCAAGGATCGGTGAAATTGAGTGATGTATGTGCCCAAGATCACAAAGATATCAAGTGTTGAAAGTGGGATTCAAATACAGCTCTATAGATTCCTCCGCCAAGAGTCT